>NW_015636562.1:158661-168933 GCF_001515625.1 Sinocyclocheilus rhinocerous
TATGAAGAATATCAAAAACTTTAGGAGTCAGCTGTCCACGGTAGTCCTTAAGATATCAGCACAATAACACACTCAGCAAAATATTGTCTAATTATCTTTATCGATAAAATCCCAGAAAATATTGAGATATTATTTTTTGTCAATATTGCACACCCCTAGTACTGACACAAAATGATTTGCAACGGTCGCTTTGTCACGCCCAGTGTAGACAGCCTCAAACTGTTGGTTTATGTCTCTTTTTCTTTTCTTTTTTTTGGCTAGTAGAAGTTATGAATGGCCGGTAACTTAAAAATTTAGTAGCCAAATTGGCTGGTGAGTGAAAAAGTTAATTTCAATCCCTGATTGTGACATAGTTCAACTTAAACAGTATTTGTCTTGGTGTGCTTGTTATGCAAGGAATATTTCATGACATGTCACCACCTGGATAAAAACATGATAAAAATGTTATGCATGCTAGATTAACTTTAGAAGACAAATCTGTCACTGAGGTGTGCAAGTCATGACAGATATTTTTGTTCACAACACTACAGATAAGAAAGCTTCAGATTATTCTTACAATTAAATATGAAACATGTAATCTTAAAACTACCAGCTGACTGGTGAGTATTTTATTTACTCACCAAAGTCATTTTACCTTCTTTTTCAACTTGTTTCTTTAGCCTTAAAAATTGAAGCTTAAACTTTAATGAGCATGTCGAAAAATACAGATTATATAATGACCATAAAAAGAAAAGAAGCAATTATGAGCAGTAACAAGTGAGTTGTGGTGAGTGAAAAACATCCCCATGAGAAAAGCACATTTCCATGTTCTCTTCCCACGCCCTGCAAACAGCCAGAGGCTAAACATGCTGCTTGTACACATGCGCAGTCCTGTGACTCAAAAGAGACTCGAACACTGCGCATGTGCTTACAGACTCTAAACATTTCTAAACTAACCATCAATAAAAAAGCATGAGTGTGAGAAAGACTTCAAAATTCAATTGTAAATGATTTCTGCAGTGTCACATTTACTATAAGCTGTTTGTTTGTTGAATGCCACAAATCTAAATGTCCCACTGTTTCTCTTTTTAAACATTTGTTTGCCAGCAAAATTGTATTAAAAATTAACATTCAGTGCCTAACATTATAAACTTCTGTTGCTGTGCTCTTTGTACAGTACGCACTGTGTTCAGATGTGAGGAATGAGACGAATAAATAGTACACTGACAACTGTGGCATGAACACATTAATTGTATTGTTTTGGAGGATACACATAGTAGAGTGCATAAAGTAATCATTTAGATTACTTTATCATTTATTTCCTATGAGATACTGTAGTGGAGTATAGACATGATTCATCTACATGATTTGTCTCTGTCCAATGACATACAAAAAAAAAGATACGTAAAAAGGTAGGCTACATAACATTCATGCACATTCTGTGTGAGTTCATGCATTAATAATCATTCATCTTGTTCATGATATGATGCATTATGCAATGCCGCAATTTACTTACAAACTGCATACATTTCCCTGCATTATGTCATTGTTAGTATAAAATTGACACATAATCAGACGCAAATGATATATCCTTTTTTACAGACAATATATTTAATTTGTTATCAGATCTTTAAAAGCCAGTTGTGCAGCCCACCAATAGCACTAGAGAACCCAGCAGTAAGAGCACCTACTAGTAAATACCAATGCGGTGACCTCCAGCGATAAAATTGCTGCTGGTGTGAACGCCGCTTTGCACATGACTTAAACAACATAGACGTTTATTGTAGGTTATACTTGAAAAACTGTCTTTGTCCATTTAGCAGCTTTCTCTTACTGCGGCAGAAAGAGTGACAGAAAACATCTTTGTAGCAGTCATGCAATTTCCTCCTTGGCTACTTATCAAAAATGAATCACACCAGTGCCGCCATAGATAATTGCCTGCCACATGTAATAAGAATTGATTTCCAGCTGCACATGGTGTGTTTTTTGAATGCCGAAAAAAGTATTTATTATCTTCATCACCTCTCCTTGCATTTTACCTTGCATGACATTCCCTATACTGTGTTCTCTGACTGAATGACCTTCAAGTGAGGAGTCCAGCGGTACAGTGATTACTGATCACATGGTGAAACATCCAGTCACTCACAACGGGAAGGTGTGGGGGTTCTTTTATAGGACACTGAAAAGCTTTCAGACTTGTGCTGGGTTGCCAAGGAGATGTTATTTGAAAAAGAAAGAGGCAGTTTTACAGTAGTTTTTGCTTGTTTTTACAGCAGTTCTCTTTTCTTTCCCTTTTCTTCAGAAGCTAGAGGAAATTTCTTCAGAACATCAACATAGCACACCAGTGAAAGGGTAAGTAAAGGTTTTTGTTTGTTCTGAAATGAATGAAACAGAATGCACTCTCACAATGCACTTGTCTTGATCAATTCACGAGATTCATCACCGTTTGAAGGACAACAAAAGATGGGAGTAATTTTCATTCCCTTTCTAATTTCCAAGCTGTCAAATGGTTTGCACTGATAAGGAAAAAAAATCAATTAACTCAGACAAAACAGCCCAGATAATTGGCTAAATTTCTACCCTTGCAGCGGTTGTGTGCCATTTTTATGCATTCTTGTAACAGCATAACCCATGCCAAAGGGTGTTTCTGCAGCGGCGAAGTCAAAAAACAATGAGCCTTTCAACAAAGTCACTTCCCCCCAAAACGCTGACTGGTTCAGGGTGTACTAAAACATAAACGTCCCAAATAAGGATAGGGTGGGACAAAATTGCGGCTTTCCCTTTCAGTCATCAGACCCCGTGCCTCATCTGTCAGACCGTCACGCTTGTTCGCTCAGTTCAATTCTCATTCCGTTTTTTATCGCAGCCTTGCGGAGCCAGTGCGGAGGAATTATCTGCTGTCAGGTCCTGCGCCGGGCTGATAGGGAAACGCAGCGCACCGAGGGCCACTGCAAGGTGAGAGGGACGGCCGCAGGGGGAAGGGACCGACGATGCCATCTTCCACCATGCAAATGTTTGCCTTCATTCTGGCGGTACTGGGAGTCGTGAGTGCCACGGTGGCCACGCTGCTACCCAACTGGAAGGTGAGCGCAGATGTGGGCTCCAACATCATGACTGCCATCTCGCAGATGCAGGGACTGTGGATGGACTGCACCTGGTACAGCACTGGAGTCTTCAGCTGCTCGCTTAAGTACTCGGTGCTGGCGTTGCCGGCTTATCTCCAGACTGCACGCACCACTATGGTGCTTTCCTGCATGATGGCGACAATGGGACTCTGCCTGGCCGCCCTAGGGCTGAAATGTACTCGCTGGGGTGGCAGCTATCGCTCTAAGGGACATACGGCGATTTCCGCAGGGGCTTGCTTCGTCATAGCAGGGGTCCTGTGTCTGGTGCCCGCATCCTGGTTCACCAATGAGGTCATCACTACGTTTATGGACTCCAAAGTGCCCAAAAGCAGCAAGTACGAGCCAGGCGCGGCGGTGTACGTGGCATTTGTGTCGGCAGGATTCCTTTTAGCCGCAGGCGTAATTTTTTGCTTATCGTGTCCTGGAAGAAGAGGCGGTCCACTGGATTCGGGCTCGTCCCACCCCGACAAGCCAAAGCAGCAGAAGCTGCGCCAGGAGCAGCTGACCCGTGACCAACCGAAACAGCAGCACCTCGAACAGCAGAGTCAGACTGAACCGCCGGAACGAGAGGAGTCGCATCGAGAGAAACTGCAACAGGAAAAGCTACAAGCCGACGATCGTCAGCAAGAGAAGTCGGTGCCGGACAGGTTGAATCTGGAAAAGGACAAACAGTACCACTCTCCATCCCGAACCCGAAATCAAGACCCCAAGGCCGTCTATAGTCTGCACGACTACGTGTAAACAACAATCGAGTATTTAGAGTGTTCTTGCTTATCAGACTGCCTTTCTTTGTGAGCGGCAAAAAGAGGAGGGGAAAAGCAGTGGAGCAGCAGGAGGAATAATGACTTTGATGCCGTTATCAACCCTTCTCATCTGTGCTTTTGCTCACAGCAAATCGAAGCAGTGGAGGTATTTCCAAAGCCCCGGAACAGACAAAGTAAGGATTGTGAATCCTTGGGTACATGGTTTTTATTGCAACTACAAGAAAAAAAGGGGGCCAAATGGTGACGTATCATAAAAATGCAACATAAGAAAGGGGAATTTCTTCAGATATTAATGCAAGGAAAGTTCTGAAGGTGCATTGGTTTGAAAAAAATGAGCATTTTATAGTTGCCCCATCATTAAGCTAACACGCAAACTCTCAAGAGCAATTTTATCAGCCTTTTGGTAACTGGAACCATGTGAGATTAGCAAGTTTTAATTCAGAAGCTTGTAGATGATACATTAGGCAGTATGTGCATGCTGTTTGTAGATAATGCTGTTAATAATGCCGCAAAAAAGCTTGCAGTTGTGAACGGGATAATCAAGCTTGCACCTGAGGATGCTTCACCCCATCAGCTGTCCATTAAATGGTGCGTGTCCTTCAGAAAAGGGATTTTGACATGTCCAGTCCATATTTTTCAAAGAATGGTGATGGGGGGGAGGCACAGCGCCAGAGATCGTCTGAGGTAATGATGCTCTTTGCTTTTCCATTAGGTTCGCTACGGATGGGTGCACAGTGCTCATTTATTGCGAGGAGGCACAGATACACCAACACACACACATACACATACACATAAGCTTTCCTTCCCTCCCTCGTACTCCTGCTAGAAGGGTAATGGGGGCTTGCACCCAATCATCATGATGCTGTGCGTCAGTGTGTCGTGCCTGCAGGAAGTGCAGTCGGCCCTGTTCTAGGGCAAACAGGACGCAGTAACACGCTGTTCACACTTTTGTCGAAAAGTAGAACCAAGGTGACAGAAATCTCAGCGGTGGCTTCGGACTCCCCCGCTGGGCAACAATTACCCGTTTGGTCTGCGTCTCAATTCGGTCAAACCATCTGCAGTATTTTCTGATTGCTAAGCTGTTTTCACTTACAGTCAAGCCTTTGAATGTATTTTTTTTTCAAAGAGTCTGTGAAGACAGTAATGTTTGATATAATGTACCGCATTTGATTCAAGCTAATGCTAAGTGTCATTGTCTGTGCTGTGTCCGTCGTAACGATGGTCAAGGGCTCCTATTGTCTCCAGAGAGATGCCACAGCAAGACATTTTCTGCCTTTCATTTCTGTCTCACATATAAGCACACATACTGCTCTTTGTGTTTGATACGCATGTACAGAATGCTTTAGAAATTGACACAATGGTTGAAAGTGACAATGAAAGAGAGCAACAAGACCATGTTTTAAACAAAGTGCCAATGGTCCATGTCTTGCTTTATTGTGCATGTACTGTAAGCTTGATATAGTTATTGGGGTCCAAAAATCTGAGACCACTGGTGAAAATTATGCTATTTTGCATTATTTTCTAAATGAATATATTTTCCATTATAAATTAAATGAAATTATATCAACAAATTATTATTATTATATTAACAAAGTATATCAGCATAACAATTTAAGTGTAAATTTGAATGTCTGATGATTACGTATCATTTATTTAGAAATAGTGCAGAATAAATATTCCTTCTCAGGTTTTTTGTTCTGATGTTTCTTTGTTTTAAATGTCTTACATTTTTATTTTCAATGACAAAAAGTCTCAGATTTCCATTATGGTCTCTGCACTGTAAACGGTAGGCTATGTTCACACTGAAGTTGAATGTGGCCCAAATCTAATTATTATCATGTGACATATATGGGGTTTTATAAATATAGCCGTTGTATAACTATCACATTGATTCAGACATTTTCAACTCTTCTCTTGCATATTTTTGTATGCGAATACGATTTATTTAAAAAAAAAATGACCAAGTGATTTTGTTGTAAACAGTTTGGGATTTTGCTTCTTGTGATTTTTAATCAAACACAACATTCATCTTATAAGTTATTCTATCGACCTTTGCAGTGAATAATAAAATAATAAATTTCATTATACAAAGTAATATACAGCAGAGTGCAAAAAAATGTTTTAAATATATTTTGATGTTAATAGAAATCAAAACTCTTCTAATGTCCTATAAAAATAGCAAAATATGATATTTTCATTTATATAATAAAATGTGTTGATGTTACGATGAACATGCCAGGTTTTCCAGTGTTTTCCACAGGAGTCACCTATTCAGTCCAGGTCACATGCAAAAAGTCATGTGAACAACTGCACAAAAATGAAGAATTGGGTTTGGTTTGTTGTGTGAACGTAGCCCCAGGAGTGTGTTTATATCAGCACATGTACATGTTTTTTGAGAGATAATGATGGAGAAATACTATTGGATGAGAAATCTGTTACTAAAAACTCTTCATCATGACACAGCGAATGTTGACTACATTGAATGTTGCTTTGTGCTAAATTGATCATTTTGAATTTTCTATTTTGGCTTGACAAAAGGGCTTCATTTAGTCCATTTAAAAACTGATGTGTGGCCAGTAATGATGTGAAACTATCAAATCCAATTAAAGCACATGCCTGTACACTACAGCAGAACATGTATGTTTGTTTGACTCTGGAAAACACAAGTGTAACACTCTGTTCTGTAATTTCTGCCCATTCTGAGCTAATGCTCACATCAATGACTTTTTGTACAACTGGCTCCTCTATTTCACATCATTCCCTCTTTGTTGTGAGTTCGTGATCTGACTGCAAACGCCTCTTCATAATGGTGTCTTGGTTGGCTGCGTCGGCCAGGAGTCAGGCCTGTGTAAATGAGAATCTGCATACTCCTCCGTGAGTGAATCGAAGCATCAAATATGCTCCATTTACACAGCTGACTGCCCTTCACACAGTGCAGCCACTTTTTCACTCAGCATTCATGATTAAGCCAGGCACACTTCACACACCACCTCTTACTGATCACACTAAGGTTAAATCAGCTGTCATATTCATCTGCTACTTTACATGTGCTTTGTTTACACAGATGGAGTCATCGTTTATTCTCGATCACGACACTGAAAATTATTCTACAATTCAAATGCTCAGAGTAAGAGACTCATCAAAAGAACAGAAGCTGTGCCGCATTGTGTTCATGAGCTCTTGGGGATCAGCAACAGTGACATATTCATGTTCCTAATATATGTCTTTATTCTTCTTACATGGCACTTTCCATGAATGCGATGCATCCGAGTTAAGTGTTTCATACTTTAAAAAGAAAAAAAAAAGATCACAAGAAATCAGCATTTAACTCTATAAAGCCACATATCTCATTTTTGATGACATGATATATATATATATATATATAATAACATGATCAATATTTTCTCTACTATGTATACAACCTTCTAAGTTACTACGACTTACAAGAAGGACTCTTTAATATAATTTCCAAAATGTCCACCTCCATAAAGTTTTTTTTTTGGCTTAGATAATTTCAAAATGAATATTTTCCTGATTTAAGCAACCCATGCTTACTTACTATTTCATACATTATTATTATTATTTTTTTTAAGTGGTCTTAATATGATACAGCGGGTATTTTTTTATTTAAATCATCATTTTACGGCATTGTACCATTATGGTCACCACAATAAAAGTGATCATCAAATTATTTAATAATTAAATGAATTAAAATTGAAATATTATTTTACTAAGATCATTTTGGAGTGTGAAGTGATATTTATAATGGCATTTTTTATGCATGCACCCTGCTCTATTATTATTAAAATCTTGTTGTTTTCATTGTTTTATATATACATTGTGCATACAATGTACTACCATCAAATTAAAAGGATCCTTTATGAAAAAAAAAAATGAAATAAACAGAATTGCTTGAAAGGCTTCAGAGTTTATAAATTGTTAAGATGGTTAAGATCAGTAAATTACCACATTACCTGATGTATCAAATATGTGAAAAAACATTTGCTTTTATGTCTAAATGTTTGATTGAAACATCAATAGTTCAATCAGTAGTTTAACTGCTGAATTGAATGAATTATTGAATTATATATTTATTTATTGGCCATTTATAGTATTTTTTAGGCCAACCAGTAGGAACCTATCATGAAACATGGTTTCAAACACAAGTTATTTCATCATTTAATATTTATAATCATTTAATTAGTAACCTCTGCTGTGAACAGTTGAGCTCACCCGCTGCCAAGCCTCCTAAAGCGCACTTATTTCAGACGGGCTGCGTATGAGAACTGCTCCAGCGAGGCTGAACACAAAGGCTTCTCCATCTGTCTCCCATATTCAGCTAAATGATTGAACACATTTAAAAGGGGTCACTTTGCAGGTGTGCTCAACTTGACATTATGACAAATGGAGTCTGACTTCCCTGCAGGCAATAACAGAATCAATTCCTGCGTGTATTCTGCCACCATGTGACAGTTTTCCCTACTTTTTTCATCTATTGCTTTATTGCTATGGGCAACAACTAACACCAAAACCTAAAACAGAGGAGAATGAAATGATATTTAGAACTACAGTATTTAAAAACCAACATTAATAACAAGTGACCGCTCTTATCCGCATAGGTTGTATAAAATATAACTGACTACATACAGTACATACATGTGCATGTGTTTTTGCTGGAAACCAGGTTGTTCCTGCCAGTAACTTATTTGTTTTTCCTCAAAGATTAAGCCATGCAGGTGCAAGTGCTTACAGTCAGTACACTGAAGTTGTAAATGGTTCATTAAATCAGTAGGGAAGAGAAGACCATGACGCATCGATACTTTAAAGAGGATCAATCCTCAATTTAAAATATCAATCCTAGGTTTTATAAGGCATCAAAATTAATGCATAAAGTACACCAATTGATTTATTACAGCATTCTAATAATCAGCATTGATTTTAAACCTATAAAACCTATGTAAAAAGTACACATACATACAAATGTAATGTTAAATAGCTGTAATAATTACTCATTTTATTCTCAAAAGCTGAAAACAAAATCTGGATGAAACATGTATTGTTTAAAATATACATTGTTTATGCTGTATCTATAATAATTCCTGTAAAAGTAACGGTGTGGAATGGAATGCATTATTATGATTGGTAAAGAATTAAAATGGTCACCAATAATGTTAGGGGATCTTGCAGTCTCAAGACTTGCTTGCTACTAAAAGTAGAGCCTAGTGAAAAATAAATACTAAGATGTATTTGAAATACATTTATTTCATGCTAAGTATAGTACAAATACATTTACATATTTATATACGTACTAAAAATACTTAAAGTCTGCTAAATTGGAACAACTAAAACTGTACTTAATGCACTTTAATTGTGCAGAAGTAGTGTTGGAGTCCAACTAAAGATATACTGAAGTATATTTCATTGTGCTAAAGTGGAACTATTGCAAGTATACTTCAGATAGGCTACACTTTAAATATCTCGCATTTTATAGGCCGATATTATTCAAAGATCATATAATACTCATTAATAGTCATATTAAAACACATCTTAGGCTTAATATTAAGAAATGTGTATTGTGCACACAAGTAGTACTCCAAATAAAGTTGACTTATTTGCTTTTTTTTTAGAATTACATTTATTTTAATGAAAAACTGTGATATTATATTTTGGCCTCATTTTTACCCTACTTAAAAAGGTCTTCCATGACAAATTTGTCCTTGCAAGTACAAGAGAAGATGTACCTTCAGCCTCATGTACCTTGTTTCTTGATCAGTCTCGCTTCAAGACTGTGCTGTGTGCAGATGAATCCACTAGAGGGCGAAACAGACTGTGATTTCAACGGTCTGATCTTCAGTTCACTGTGAACATGACAAACTACATCAAGACCAATAACCACAAATATCAGCACGTTTACTTTCTACTGCTGATGAAGCTTTCTGATTTAAAAAAAAAAAAAAAGATTCTTAGTTTCAGTTGAGTTAACAGTAAGACCAATAAATCAATACATACCCGGTCCATACCTCATTCCTCAGTACAGTCAGAACCACTTGATTGTCTCTTCATGGGGAAAAAAAAGAACAAATAGATTTGGTTACTTGAATAAAAATGCTGCTGGAAAACATTAAAAGTATTACTCATTGCTAGTGATGGGTGCTTTTAAAAACACACCTTCATGAAGCTTTTAAAAAGATACTCCACCCCAAAATGAAAATGTTGTCATTAATCACTTACCCCCATGTCGTTCCAAACCCGTAAAAGCTTCATTCGTCTTCGGAACACAATTTAAGATATTTTGGATGAAAACCGGGAGGCTTGTGACTGTCCCATTGACTGCCAAGTAAATAACACTGTCAAGGTCCGGAAAAGTATGAAAGACATCGTCAGAATAATCCATCTGCCATCAG
>NW_015636562.1:170047-171512 GCF_001515625.1 Sinocyclocheilus rhinocerous
CAACCGTAACGTTATGAAAGCGACGAGAATACTTTTGTACGCGAAGAAAACAAAAATAACGACTTTATTCAACAATTCGTCTCCTCTGTGTCTCTCCGCATCACCATAGCGCCATTTTGGAGAATATGCGCTGAACGCAAGCAGCGTACGCAATTCTGTGTCAGCCGCGCAAACCGCGCGTTTTCGTTTAAATCAAAGCGTAAAGACACGTAGAAAACGTATCCTTGTGTCGCGGCTGACACAGAATAGCGTACGCTGCTTGCTTTCAGTGGATATTCTCCAAAATGGCGCTATGGTGATGCGGAGAGACACAGGAGACGAATTGTTGAATAAAGTGATTATTTTTGTTTTCTTCGCGTACAAAAGTATTCTCGTCGCTTCATAACGTTACGGTTGAACCACTGATGGCAGATGGACTATTCTGACGATGTCTTTCATACTTTTCCGGACCTTGACATTCCTCTTTACTTGGCAGTCAATGGGACAGTCACAAGCCTCCCGGTTTTCATCCAAAATATCTTAAATTGTGTTCCGAAGACGAACGAAGCTTTTACGGGTTTGGAACGACATGGGGGTAAGTGATTAATGACAACATTTTCATTTTGGGGTGGAGTATCCCTTTAAACCTTGATCTGGTGAATCCATGAACGAGTGTCTAAATCTTTCAGATTTTGGTCACATCTTTAACGTAGGTTTAGTTTTTACTGATTTTCATTGTGTGTATAAAAAGGGACAGTAATCTTTAATTGGCAAAGTTTGCATAGGCCTACCCTGCTAAGAGCACTACACTGTAAACTGCATTTGTAAATGGTGTTTTCACAGACGGTTGGGGTTCATTTGTAAAATGCATCTACTCAGGTTGGACCAGCAGGTGTCGCCAGCCACATGCCATTTCGAGCGCTTCGAAAGAGTGAATCGTTTTGAGAAGCATTCGGTTCAGTTAATGCAGAGTTTTGAAGAGTTTGTCCCATCATTACTCACTGCTGATAAACCGGTGCTCAACTTTTATGGAGCACAAGTGTTGTTGGTGTTGTGTTACTAAAACAGTACAATGATGTGTGACAGCACATAGCTGTCAGATGCAAGGGTGTAGATTTGAACTTTGGTGGGTTAAAGTGGGTATTTGGTTCTTGGTATTTCTTTTAATAATAATATATATATTAAAAAAAACATAATAACTACATTAAAAACAGCTTTGTTATATGTGTAGTGTTATTGGACAATTTCTCCCTTTTTCTATCTGTTTTTCTATTCACATTTGTGACCCTGGAGCACAAAACCAGTCATAAGTAGCACAGGTATATTTGTAGCAATAGCCAACAATACATTTGTATGGGTCAAAATTATTTATTTTTCTTTTATGCCAAAAATCATTAGGGTATTAAGTAAAGATTATGTTCCATTAAGATATTTTGTAAATTTCCTACCGTAAATATATCAAAACTTAATTTTTGATTAGTAATAT
>NW_015636562.1:171558-187083 GCF_001515625.1 Sinocyclocheilus rhinocerous
ATGCGATTTTTTGCGCCCTCAGATTCCAGATTTTCAAATAGTTGTATCTCGGCCAAATATTGTCCGATCCTAACAAACCATACATCAATCGAAAGCTTACTGTATTTATACATGTATAAATCTTAATTCATAACCCTTATGACTGGTTTTGTGGTCCAGCCAGGGTCACAGTGTTCAAAGCTTGTACATCTCATAACCTTATCAAATGTGTGTATAATCTTTTCTGAAATTCTTGCAGCATAACTGTGAATTGATTTAAATAAAAGAAAATATATTATACATTACATAATTAAAACCGTCAGTAGGCGGCAAAGAGTCAGTCTTAATGAGTGAGTGGCCATTCAATCAACCGAATCGTTCAAAAACGCAGATTAATTCAGTGCAAAAATATAACACGTATCGAGATTACATTCTTGTATGTAATACAGTTTAAATATTTGTAACACTTCCAACGTGAACTGCCATGTCGAGCTATTAAAAATGTTCAAAAATAACAAAAACTGTTTTCGCTAACTTGTTAAATATTGATGGCTATTTGCTAGCTACAATATGTGGGACGTTGTTGGCTAGATTACACAATATTATTATACCTTCTCATCCTGTTTTATTCTTTTTACTGTCCTCGTTGACCATAAATGCAAAATCGTCTGCCGGGTAGCGATTTTCTTCGTTTTTCAGAGCTAACGTTAGCTGAGTGTGCTCTCCCAGTCAAACGGCAGTCATACACTACAGCTCTGAACACTGAGTTGGTAAAAGTGCGAAGCATTTCAGTTTGTGCAATGGTGGGATTTTAGTATTTTTGCCTGATTTATTATGACCAACTCACATTCATAATAAATGTATATAACAACAACAACAGTAATAATAATAATAATAATAATAAAACATCAAATAAAACATAGATATTGTACATAGATATTAATGGTTGTGCTTGCTATTCTTTTTATATTGTTAAAGATAAATGTGACAATCTTCATTCTTGCAAATATGACGGTGCTAAATTTTTCAAATAGTCAATAATTAAATAAATCATGCCAGAAAAATGGCGTCAAACTGCCATCAGGCGGTGAAGTCACCGGACGTGTTCGAGCGGTCATACCGACAAAGGGCATCTTTGCCTGACAGCCAAAACCTTGACCTAAAATCACCCCATTTGCAGCGTTGCAAAGTATACTGTAAGTTATACTGTTGACACGACAACTTAATGCGCTGGCTGCTGCGCTTTGCTGTCATAAAAGCGCTTATTATATTATTTTTGCAATAAATTTAGCTATTTTTGATAGATAACATTTTATTTCTATAATTGTTTGTAATAATTTTAATATTTATAGCAGATGTGTCTTTTTAAGATCATTTTCAGCCAATGAGACCAGTGGGCGCGGTCAATTGTTACGTCATTATAATCACTGCATTCCATAGAACGTTCGTGAGTAGTCTATAAATATGAGTGCAGATGCATCATGCATTTTGTAGCGAGTTTTGGCGAGTGATCGTGAGTATGGACAACTTAATGCGCTGGCTGCTGCGCTCTGCTGTCATAAAAGCGCTTATTATATTATTTTTGCAATAAATTTAGCTATTTTTTATAGATAACATTTTATTTCTATAATTGTTTGTAATAATTTTAATATTTATAGCAGATGTGTCTTTTTAAGATCATTTTCAGCCAATGAGACCAGTGGGCGCGGTCAATTGTTACGTCATTATAATCACTGCATTCCATAGAACGTTCGTGAGTAGTCTATAAATATGAGTGCAGATGCATCATGCATTTTGTAGCGAGTTTTGGCGAGTGATCGTGAGTATGCTCTTTACATCTGAATTAGATTTTTTGTTTAATGTTTTCATTTACATTATAAGCATCTGAGTTATGCACATTAATTGGTAAAATAATGTTAATAAAAACTCCACTTGTGGACCCCCACTGGGCGTGGGCATACACTGGAAAACTGTACCTGTAAATGAAAAAAAATCTAACATCGCCAACTTCCAGGCTCTTAAATGTTTACTATTATATATCTCTTGCCTTTCTCTTTCTGCCACAGTGTTTTACAGATATAAAGACAAAGGCAGTATTGTTCATTTCTTTGATCATCTTTCACCATCGAATCACACATCAACATGACTATATCAACCATCCCCACCAGTTTTCCTGAGAGTGCAGTGCAGTCCTCATCTTCTGAGCTCTCAGATGAGCTCACCACTGCCCTGGCTGCAGGGTGGTGGTGGGCAATAATGGAGGTCTCCTCTCCTATATCTGAGGAGCCTGAATATGGGGACCTCACCTCACTGCAGTGGTGGGGAACAATAAAGGCAGGAGAAAATCCATGCCCCTCATCCCTGGTCTTCAGTGATGAATCTGAGAAGGCTGAGTCCCCGCACTCAGGCTTCTCAGATGCAACACTGAATACCAAGGAACTGTGGAGGCAGAAGAAGACACAGAATGCACCCATGCCTCCCAGGTCCCAAAAGGGAGCACCTGTGCCTGTCTATGCTGAGAAGAGGGACCACACCTCATCCCTGGTCTTCAACAATGCATCGGAGAAGGCTGAGTCTCTGCACTCAGGCTTCTCAGATGCAACGCTGAAGACCACAGAGCAACAGAGGAAGTGGAGGCAGAAGAAGCCTCAGGGACCACCTGTGCTTGCTGGGTCTGAGAAGGCTGAGTGTGGGAACTCACTGAAGACCACTAAGCAAGAGAGGCAAGAGTGGAGACGGAAGAAGCCTCAGGGAGCATCTGTGCCTGGTGGCTCCCCCCAGGGACATCCTGTGCCCACTGGGTTCCAACAACGTGGAAAACTCAGGATCCCTGAGCATCTGAGGCAGCACCTGCTACAGGCCGCTAATGAACTGGGAGCACCTGTGCCTGATAGGTCCCCACAGGGAGCACCAGTGCCTACAAAGTCTCTACAGAGAGAACCTGTGCCTGCCTCAAAGGTGCAAAAATTAAAGATCCCTGAGCCATTAAAGCAGGAGCTGCAGCAGCAGAAGCCTCAAGCCTCTTCTGAGAAGGGAGCACCTATACCCAACAAGACCCCAGAGAGGCAAAGGCTCAAAATCCCTGAGCCGCTGAGGCAGGAGCTGCTGCAGCTGTCGAACCGCACCTCATCTGTGAAGGGAGAACTTGTGCCTCAAAAGACCAAGGAGAAGAAGATACCTGAGCGGCTGAGGCAGGAGCTGCTGCAGGTGTCACCCAGAGCCTCTTCTGAGAAGGGAGCACCTGTGCCTCCAAAGACCCAGGAGAAGCAGAGGTTTAAGATACCTGAGCGGCTGAGGCAGGAGCTGCTGCAGGTGTCACCCAGAGCCTCTTCTGAGAAGGGAACACCTGTGCCCATAAAGGCTGCAGAGAGGCAAAGGCTCAAAATACCAGAGCCACTGAGGAAGGAACTGCTGCAGCTGTCGCAACGAGCCTCTTCTGAGAAGGGAGCACCTGTGCCTCAAAAGACCCAGGAGAAGCAGAGGTTTAAGATACCAGAGCCACTGAGGAAGGAACTGCTGCAGCTGTCGCAACGAGCCTCTTCTGAGAAGGGAGCACCTGTGCCTCAAAAGACCCAGGAGAAGCAGAGGTTTAAGATACCAGAGCCACTGAGGAAGGAACTGCTGCAGCTGTCGCAACGAGCCTCTTCTGAGAAGGGAGCACCTGTGCCTCAAAAGACCCAGGAGAAGCAGAGGTTTAAGATACCAGAGCCACTGAGGAAGGAACTGCTCCAGCAGAAGCCTCAAGCCTCTCCTGCGCAGGGTAAACCTGTGTCTTCCAAGTCCCCACAGGAAGCACCTTTACCTGACAGGAACCCTGTACATACCGGGACCTCACAGGGAGCAGGAGTGCTTGCCAGTTCTCCACTGCCCACTGGGTGTCTGAAGGAAGCAGCAGTGCCCAACAGAACCATGAAGGCAGGAAAACGGAGGCTTGCTGAGCATCTGAGCATGCCTGTCTCTTCCACCCAGGGATTACCTATGCCCTCCAGGACCTCAAAAGTGGCGCCTGTGTATTCTGGGACCTTACAGGGAGCACTTGTGACCAGAAGCTCCCCACGACAGGGCGCAAACCCTAAAATCACAGAGCAGCAGAAGCAGAAGCGGAGGGAGCAGTGGAGACAGCAGCAGAGACAGCGGAGGCAGCAGAAGGTATCAATAAATTCTTTCCATTTCTGATTTTTACTTATTTTCAGATTTATTCGATAAATTAAACACTGTCTTCACCTAAGCAACTATGTTATCTAGGTCATTTATTTAAAATCACATGAATTAATTTTTTTAAATGATAGAAAGATATATCTTTGTATTTAAGAAGCACTCCTTAAACCTGCCCAGCATTTCATGGTTATGTCTGTTTCTTCAACAGGACAATATAGATGTGTGTGAGCCTCCGCAAAAAATACTCTGTGTGGAAATCGACAAGGTGCCACTGAAGCCTAAACTGGGGAGGCAGAACCATCAAGCCCCACAGCCCATGTCCCAGCTCACCCTGAAGATGGTTAGTACCTTCTATCCCACAGTTTTACTTAGAATTATTTAAAAAACACATGCACTAAAGCTTATATTTTCCGAATTCGCTATTTAAAACTGTATGTATTATATTTCAATATGTAAGTTAGTCTGGGATAAGTATATTCTTTTCCATTCATAAACCTCCCTCATACAGTGCTGAAATGGCAGAAGCAATATATCTTTAGATTTTCTCAAAAAATCTGCTTAGTGTTACATCATTATGTCTGTTCCTTCAACAGGACCATGTAGGCGTGAGCTGGTCACCTCCAGAAAAAAGGGAGCGGGTGGCAAACAAAATCAGAGACCAACAACTGGGGCCAGGCAGCTTAAAGCATTTATGTAGTATATTCATATGCTTAATGGAATATTTGTAAATATTTAGTATTCATGTGTATTGTGTTTGAATTTATTTAATATGATTGTCAGTATAATAAAAAATAAAATCTAAACTTTGCAATGATTTATTTATCAATGACAGCTCACATCTATTAACACTTTAAGCCAATATAGATTATTTTTTGGGGTGCCTGCCCCAGGACATTTTTTTGGTTTATTTCCATCAGTGGGTAATTTATATGCAAAAAAACTGTCTTCTTCTTATAGTTTTCTCACTGGATTTGCTATTTGATATGGATACTTAAAATACAATACACCAAAAAGTATCTTTGCATGATTGGCAGCTGACGTACTTTTTGTGTGTGTGTGTGTTAATAGTTTGACGATATGACAGTAATATTAGTTTTTGTTGTTGTTGAGCCAACTCATTGCTGCATGTTTTTTTTTTATGGCAGAGAGATGTTCAGATTAAAACTGAAGGTGCTTGCTGACTAATGTTGGTTCACTGATGTAAATTAAATCTCTTAATCTTTAACCACTGAATCTTTGAAACACTGAAACAGTTTAAAAAGAATTAAAAAGATTGTGTACTACTGAGATGCCACTGTTATGACATTAAAATATGTGGGACCATATGTGTCACGGCAAAGGCTCCCTATAATAAGATCTTAAAAAAATACTAAACAAATGTAAAATGTTCACATATACAGGTGCATCTCAATAAATTAGAATGTCGTGGAAAAGTTCATTGATCACTAGTAGCTCACCCAGAATGACTATAGGTAACACCTGGGTGATTAAGTGATGCATTTTATGACCATGGTCCCTGTCAAACAGATGACTGCTCATGTCTCAGACAGACTCATGTTGTGATTAGCAATTAATTGGTAGTTCTTTATCATTTGTCATTGTTATTAATTGTTGTTTGTTACTGGTTCTAAATGAGGTTCTAAATTTGTTTATACAGTACTGAATTTAGCTTTGAAAAATTAGAAGACACAATTGAATGCATGTTTATTGATTTTAAATGTTAAAATTGACCAGGCTTGATAGTTTTTGTGAGTAAAAAAGGTAGTAAATTGTGAAGATTGAGTTGTGCAAATGAATCCACTAGAGGGCGTAATTGACCACGATTTTAAGTCAGATCTTCAGTCCACAACAATTAATAAGATCATAAACATTTTGCTTGCCGTTGTTGTTGAAGCTACCATACTTACAATATTATTCCCAGATGTTTCGTTTCAGCTGATAAACTGTTTTTAAGTCTACAGTAAGACAAATAACTACATTAAACTAATGAACTGTTTCATAATGTTTGAATTAAATGCCTTTTGTTGAATAGTTTATAGTTTCTTTATCAAATTTATTTAAATATAATTAGATTACATAGGCCTTTTATGAGCAAATATTGCCTCATTGTGTATAAATAACAATTAAAGGTTATATTTGTGTGAAAAGGGTTTCATTAATCATATTATTTGATACATTTTAGTCTGTTTAGTGTAATGCAAAATTTAGATTATTATTATTATTATAAAAAAAATATATAAAATAAAAAAATAAATTAAATATAAAAATTTTTACTAAAATAGCATTTTATTTATTGTTTATTTGATGTTTGGTTTTTCATAGCATTATGTTTACATTGGCTTTACCAAGCTTTTTTTTGTTTTTGGCACAAAGAGTTGAAATGTTTATTGGATGCTTATATGTCATTGTCAAGCGTGCAGTAGGTTTGCCATTATTTGGTCAACCTAAGAGTTTTACAGAAATATCTACACATTCTGCGTCCCAAAAAGTCCTGCATGGTGTGTTCGGTTCTTGATCACCATCTACATATTTCAGAGTGAATATAGAGACAGTGTTTCAAAACCTAACGAGTATTTTTACATCATGCATGCGTTCCAGGTCACTGAGCAGCGTGAGCATGTGAGAACGTGTCTGTGATGCCCAAAAAATGCAGTCTACCTGTATGTAGGCAAGTCACATTGAAACACGGCCAAACTAACAGCATAAACTTTTTTCAGTGTCTTGCGTGTTGCCATTGTATAATGGTGTTCCTCTCCCAGAGGCAACAACGGTAACCCTTAATGGAAAAAATCATGTTTTATTGATGAATCTGACTTTGCTCTGGGGCTTGACTACAATGACTGTATACACTGTTTGCAAGTTATTGCTTCAGTGTGAAGTGATATGCCATTTATCATAGTTCATCTGCTGTGATGGAAAGAAGGCAAGATGTCTTTTAATTAAAATCTCTAAAATGTGCTTAACAAATTGGTTGAAGGCTCCAATATTAAGACTAAATTGGATATGCTATAGGATTTTATAGGTACTTTCGATTTTGAATATATTTTAAGCTTCTCTAACAAGCACATATACCTAAAATTGTAAAATAGTTATGATTCACAAAGTGAAATCTAAAATGGCTTAAGTGTTTGAGACCAACAAAGAAAAACAACTGCAATAAAAACACATTTAGACCTATGTAATGGGACTCAAAACTTTCAGTATAAGATGGACTGATACAGCCCGTGTGACAACTAGCCCCGGTCTCTTCTATCCCAGCGCCACGCGTCACATCACGTCCGTACTTGAACTTGAATCCCATTCCATTCTTCAGAGGCAACCCCTGCCATACACACAGGCGCTGGGTCCTCCCTGTGAGCAGCGTGAATGCGAGACGTAATTGCTCGGGTCCTGATTGATCTGGAGAGGAGGTGTTGTCTTCAGAGGTTGAGCCATTCTGCGCTCTGATGCCAAGCGCACATGGAGGACAGTGCCAAAGACTTCTCTCACCTGGCGAGCCCGCCGTCCACGGATCTTGGATTTCCATTATAGCAGGACAACAACTGCATTTACGTTTTAGGGGTTTTTAAAGAAAGAATATTTGAATTTTAAGACAGTGTTTTGGAATCGAGGTTGTCCGAGGTTAAAGAAGCTGCTGCGGGTCGGAGTGATTGTCACGCATCGCTATCTCAGGTCAAGTGGCACCTAATTAGTGCCTCACGACAGTCGAATGCAATTTAGTCTGTTCACAGAGTACAAGTGTTAGTTTGTGCCGTGATAACGACTAGACTAGCGCGGTGGAACAGTTCCAGGGCTGTGGAGGAAAGTTTGGAGAGGTCTTCTGGAGCGCACACATTAGTCCGAGTGTCCGTGAGATGCTGCTGTAAATGCGGGGCGATGTCCCGACGGAAGCAAGGCAACCCACAGCATCTGTCCCTCACACAGAGGGAGAACCTACCGAGTGAGTACAAGACCTCTGTCACCTTCATCACACTGACCGCACTGCCATTCCCTCATTAATATGAAGTATAGGGGCACAGCAAAGTTTCTTTCTTGCTTGCTTTCATTCTTGCAGACTGATATCTGTAACTAAACATGATTTGCTTTTTAATGTACACGTGCATTAAACATTTAGGACCTTCAGCTCGTAAAACCATCGTTAGTCTAGTGTAGGTAGGCTATAAGTTGTTTTTGCAAAATGTAATTATGTGCACTATCCTAACTAAACTTAATTAGAACCACAAATAATAACAGTGAGCCGAGTGTAGGTTTACTTATTACATTTAAGCTATTTTTTTGATCGATAATCTGTCAACAATTGAGGCCTGTTCGTTTTTATCGTTTGTTTATTTATTTTAAACACTATCAATGCATTCTACTATGATGATACTTTTCTCATTTGCTGTGAATAATTGATTTCAACAAACTGGAAGTGCTGAACATAAACCCGTAATTCATAACATACAGTTTTGTGAGACCCACGCGTTCATCTGCTCTGTCCCACTCAACACACACACACTCCTCACCTATTTTCTATTATTGTCACACATATACACAAGCATACACGGCTTATCAAGTTTACTTTAAGTAGTTTATTTAAAAGGCTCAGATTTTGCTGGATAGTCTGGTGTTTATTTACGTTTAAAAACCAAAGTGCTGATACATTTTTAATTCGTTTATTTTGATCATAATCTCTGTTTTACAACAGGGTTCACATGCATGATCGTCCAAAACAACACATTCCTTATGTTCATCTTTAATTGATCCTTTTATCGAAGATGCTTTACACACTCTTTCCACTAGTAAAACTTCATGTAAAAGCATCAAGTACTCTAAACCCTTATTTAAGTTTTCTTTTTGCCAAGTTTTTTTTATTCCCTTAAAAGCTTTTCTTGCACAATAAAAAGCATAAATTAGCTCCAATGTAAACTATTGAGAGTAACATCATTAAAAAAAAAAAAAAAAAAAAAAATATATATATATATATAAAGACTTATTTGGTCTAATTTATAACAGCTCAATGATATAATCTTTACACAATGTTCACAAATGATTATAATAGTGATTGTAGCCATAAACAATAAAAGACCAGGAAAGTGTATCCACGGTTAATGCATTGCATATCACACCCATAGTATTTGTGAATTAAACTCCAAAGCTTCTATTTCAAATATTTTTCAATTTATTTAACCTCAAGATGTGTATTTGTATTGATCAAATGATTCCTGATAAAAATATAACATTTCTTAAAACATTTTACAAATGATTTTATTTTTAGAAATGTTTGCTTTTTTTTTGTTGCTTTTTTTTGATCTTTCATGACTTTTGATGCTCTGCCTTGTTATTCATTTTGGTATTTCTGGTTTCACTGAGAATGTGGGTACAATGCGAAGGCGTGCCTTCCTGAAAATATCTGATTCAGTAGTGAGTAGATGGTCTTTACACGTCAAAATTTGCACTGTTAATGATGCTGATGTTGTCGTTTTAGAAAACGTGAAGACATGAGTTGAGTAAAATGTGTTAAAGCAGTGGGTGGGCTTACAGAGAGCCGGTGGCCTTTAAATTCAAACCACTGCTAGTCTGCCAGTTTATTTCACCTGATGTGGTTTATTAAGCAGATAGTTAGCTGGTTTTAGTTTTTTTCTCAGAATACATTTTTGGGTTTCTTTCCAGTTGTTGTGACTAATAGATACTGAAACATCTCATACATTATTGCTTGCTTAAATATGAACAGCAAAACCCGTCCAGTGTAAGTGTGTCGAGCAGAATCATTATACTGTGTCTCAAATACGTGTTTAGTTCAAACAAAATTAGTTTGTCGGTGTGTGTGTGTCAGTTTACATTGTGCACTCTATACACTCTATCGCATGTGTACAGAGTGTAAACCGACACTTTGTGGACTCCGTTTAGGTTTGCACGCCAACCTCCATTCCGGTCTTCACGGGCTCTTTCTGGGGTGTCTGTCTGTCTGTCTGTCTGCAGGGGAAAACCAAAGTGCCCTCATTTGGCTATGTCAATGCTTTTGGCACAAAACATGTCAGTTAGCTGGAAGTTGCACAATAGAGAGATTCTGCCCGGAGCGACAAGACCTATTGATCGCGCTCAAAGAGAAAACCAAGGAACAGGAATATCAACATACTTCACGGCTTGAAATAAACGCGGGGCGCACTCTCATGTACACGTACAGGTGTGTGCATTAAAGAGAACGTCTCAAGCCACGAGCTAAAATGGCAGGGCTCTTGAGGAAGTCTAAGAGACGAAACCGCTCGTGTCGAGATTTCCGCAAACCGCCTCAGTGCCAAAGAAACTCATTAGTTTTGTTTCTTCTTCATAAGTCGCATGTATATTGTGTGAACATGTATGATTCATTACATGAGTAGCTCGACTTTTGGATGGGTTGCTCGAAACGTTAAAATGTGGGTGGGGGCCGTCCATTAGGGCCCTTACTGGCTCTTAAAATGTAAAACGACTCTTTAATGGCTGTGAATGTCAGCTCTTTGAATGCTCACATGATGTGATCTTTTAGTGGCCGCTGGTCATCATGCTAATAAAACGCAAGGCATGAACCACAGCGCCTTTGATTTCTAAGAGTGGAAAGGGTCCCTTCAGCCTTTTACAAGTGGCTCTCTTCTTTAAAAGTGACTTTATGGTGATGTCCTCCCTTTTTGTATGTGTTGGCTCTGCCTTCGAGAGAACTTATTTCACAGACCGTGTGAGCCGAGAGCTGTTTGATGGACGTGTGGTTACCCGCTGATCGGACTCGTCTGACCTGACTTGGCAAATATTATAGGCGAGTCTCTGTTCCACTGCACAATATTTCGGTTTATTTTACGAGCGTCGTGTTTGCTGGTTTGCACAGGTTCAGTGGATTGTAAACGTGCACGGTTGAAGCTGATAGGGGGTGCTGTAAGTCCTTACGAGAGGGAAAGTGATAGAGAGGGTGTGTGTTTGTGTGTGTGTTTTCTTTGAGAATCTGATTACTGCCTTCAGGAAACGTGATAACTGTATTTATAATGGTTAATACCCTGAATTGCTATCTCTCCTCCCAAGTGTATCGTTCCCACAACAGGCTCAGTATACATCTCTTATCTTACGCTAAAGGTAATTAATTCAATTTATTGGAGAATAGATTTCACCCTGGGGAGCAGTAATATAGACGCTGTGCCCACTGTGCTCATTGCTCCTAAACATTTCGTGTCCTTGCCTCCAACCAAGTTTTTTAAGCAATATTTGTGGTTTCTGATTTCCAGCACACAGCTTTATGTGAAATTTTGGGGTTCGGAAGAGTCGTTAGCGCGCACACGTGCATTGTGCGCATTTGTTTGGCACGCATCCAGAAGCAGTTGACAAGTGTATAGGCCTTAAATGAAGATAAGAAACAGACGTTATCAAGCACATGGATAATTTTTTTGGAAATGCACCTGGTGAGCTCAGAAATCACATTAGACAAAATCTTTTAACACATGCTGGAGACGTTAACAGTTCCGCAAATACATATCACTCGTAATTGTTGTTTTTGAATGCGCTAGTCGTCCGCTGTGTTTTTTTTAAATTATTAATTCAGAGCCATGACCACAATAGACTTGATCTCAAATGATTTATTATTAAAAATTATTAATAATCAAAATAGTTTTTCATATGATCTTTATCACAAATGCTTTTTTTATTACTAATTACTCTAATTACTACTGTATTATTAAAATGCTAAAACTAAAAAAAAGATAAATAATTTTATTTTCTTCACTGTTTTTGTTTTCAGATTGTTTTGTGGCACACTTATTTATTTCTATGTACTGATTTCCTCTTCACGCAAATCTTTTCCTCGTTTCACTTTAAATGAGGTTCAAAAATCTTAGACCACTAATAAAAGTTCACTTTTTTTTAATTGTACATCATATTATCAGAATAGTAAAAAGTTGAATAAAAAAAATTACATTGCTTTCAGAAAATCTGTTTGCTTTAATAACAGCCGCATTCGAGCTGCATGAGTTCCACAGTTTGTAAAAAAAACCCTGATGATTACATTGTGCAGCATGATTTGAGAATGTTTCAAAGATCGTCTCAGATTTCAGTGCAAGACTTTTGGTCTAAAGTTCACATGATCGGTGTAACGAATTAGCTTTTTTAATTATTGAAAGAGGAATAGTGAAGAATCTTGCACATTATACAGCATAATGTTTCTTTGTTTCAAAATGTAATGTTCATTTCCTAGTCTAAATTATATTGCAGGTCCAAGATTTTAAATTTAGACTTTTTTAAGTCCACTGTATAGTGAGCAAATATCTGTAAATTCACAGAATTATTGTTAATAGAAAACTTAAGTTGATGGTGTACATAATTAATGATATATCAGCTATACTGCTTCTTTACACACGTTCTATTTTCTATAAAGATTTAAGTTTCAGCTTCTGATGGAAATATCACAGCACACACATCATCTGCTGTACACCTGTGGCTCTCACATACACCTTCTTCTGTTGTGTGCACTGCTCGCGTCTGGCCCGTTCAGGACGGTGTGGATGCCTCCGTGCCCAATTCCGTGGCATTGGGTCCAAGCCAAGCCCACGATGCTTGTGTTCTCCTTCTTGGCATTGCTCCACTGCTCTGGGGGTCTCCTGTCAGCCGGCGAGAGAGCTGAGTGTGTGCTCTCGCAGGCGTCCTTCAGATCATGCATGCGCTGCTCTGTTTAGATACCACATGCTGCTCAACTCAAGACTTTGGTCAGATCTGTGATAGTGGAGGTTCTAAATTTAAAACAGATCAAGCATATTCTTTTAAAAGAATCTAAATGTCATGCTGAGGCAAAAAATGGTAACACTTTATTTCGATATTGCACTTTAGACATTCTATTAACAGTAAGTAACTTTGCAACTACATGTCAACTAGCAGTTAGTAGAGTATTAGTAGACTGTCTGCTTAATATCTTCTAACACTTTCTTTGTCAACTTATTCTACTAACCCTAAACCTACCCTAACAGTCTACTCTGAGAGTTAGTAGACATGTAGTTGCAAATTAATGAGAATTAGTTGACATGTAGTTGACATGTAGTTACAAAGTTACTTATAGTTAATAGAATGTCTAAAGTGGACTATCGAAATAAAGTGTAACCCAAAAAAATTCTACAGGAGTTAAGTTACTGTTGCTCTTCCCATGGCTCCTACACTCTTAATAATAAAGCTTTTTTTTTTGCTACTATGCCACAGAAGAACCACCCAAAGAACCGTTCAGTGAACGGTTCTTAAAAGAACAATTTCTTTTCTTAGTGTGAATAACATTTTACAAACTAAAGAATCTTTTGTGCATTGAAAGGTTTTATGGATGTTAATGGTTCCTCCAGAACCACAGATGCCAAAAAAGAACCTTTATTTTATAAGAGTTTACATCCAACCAGTGTGTGTTCAAGAGTGTGTTTGTCCCTCAGGCAGAGACTACTGGATCTCATACTGCTGCTGTTTTTTCCTGTATTTACGCTCTCTGTAAATCTGTTTTGAATCTCATTGTGGTTTTGTGTTGAGTCAGATACATTTCACAGCAAATAGTGTGCGTTGGCTGTTTCGTCATCGATAATAATGCGGGAAAACGGCATCGAGATGCCAAACAAGGAATTTGACAAGGGTATGAGGTGATAAAGATGCAACTGATTTTCACATACGAAAACGGCTGTTTGTCAAGCTCCTTAACCACTGTTCCCAACGTGCACCTGCGATGCACCGACACGCGAGCCGACCCATGCCTGAGAGCGTATTTTGAGGCTGTTTTGCGGCTTTTGTGAGCGCTAGATTGTCTGCTGAGACATACCTGTACGGTGCATGTGCACCTCTCCAACATCCGTCCAGCGTGCAGAGAAGTAGACCGGAACCACAGATACCACTGCAAGACTGCGACTGTACTACCTGCCACACACACACACACACACACACACACACACACACACACTCACACTCACACTCACACACACACACACAAACACACACATACACCGCTGATCTTACTGTGCAGCTCACAGGTGTTAGTCTATGCTGTGTGAACTGTGAATTTTGCACAGAATCAGACACTTCAGGCCATTTTGACTCTTGTAACTTGTGCTAATACTAGAGATATTTCATTTTCATTAACAGATTCTATCCAGCTCTTTTTGGACGCGCTCAGCTCGCAGTGATTTGTGGGGATAGTTGCAAATGTGTGGAAAATTTCAGTCCATGAAGTCATTTAAAAGAACTCATTTGTCGACTAGAGTCTACAGTACATGCAATACCCCAACAAGCAAGTTAATCATGTCTGGACCAGTTTGATAGCCAGACTGAAAAACTGATTTGCAGCTCACAATAACTGAAGAACAAAAATCACACCAACAGCAATTTGTCATTTAGAAACTTGACAGGTACTTTAATTAGTTAAACCAACTATTTTAAATTCAAACTAGTCAAGGCAAAGCGTATGTATTTATGTTGTTGCATATTTTATATAGACCAAAATGTTCATTTAAAATGCTTTACATAATAAAGGGAAATAGCTGTAAAGAGAGATGTAGAAGATATATAAAAGTCTAGTTTAAAAAACATAATTATTTAGCCACTCTTAGGTCATTCCAAACTTGGATGCTTTTTTTTTTTCTTTTAAAGAGAAGTTTTGAAAAATCTTCATGCAGGTATTTTCCATACAAAGCCAGTTCACTGTGACGATGCCAGTCAACCTCCATAAATGATTAAATATGCAGCATAAAAGTAATCAAACTGACTCATGTTCAGTCTCTTGAATTCCTGTAATAGCTTTTTGTGACAGACTACAATTTAAGTCAAAATTCACTGAAATTTGTCCTTTGCATCAATCATTATATGATTTGGAGACAGATGAAGTGGAGAAAATTTCAATGAACAAGTAACTTAAATTCCCCATACAAATCTCTGATATGATTTCTGAAGACTTGCAATATAGTGCTTGATATGCACATAATACTTTATGGTGTTTGTTTGTTTTTAGTTAAAAATGATAAAATGTATTTTATCTACTGTGTTTGTGTTTAAGATGGTTAAAAAACAGCACAAATGACAGGGATAAATAAATAATCATGGAATATTCTTTAAAAAAAAACAGTAGATAAAGAAAAGAAAAAGAAACAAAGAACAATCAAAAGCTAATTCAAATATGTATTACAATAAATGTTAAAAAAGGAAAAGTATTAATGAAACTGAAATAAAACAATGCAGCTCAGTCAGTAAAAACCGAAGTAAAATCAGCTACATTTTCACACAGTGGTTAATTTGAGAACGCAAGCAGATGTTTTCAGTCTGGAAATCAAATAATGTTCACCTGTACTTTTGCAAACATGAAATGTTGCTCACACTGTTGTAGCTAGAAGCAAATTTTGCAAATCACACAAACATTAGTGAATAGTCATATATATATAT
>NW_015636562.1:187687-187996 GCF_001515625.1 Sinocyclocheilus rhinocerous
AGTATATAGTATGTATATATATATATATACTGTATATGGGATTAATACTTGACAAAAAAATTAAATCCTGTAAGATTTAGATGAGCAAAAGATTGACTTAGATCCTTATAGTGTTTTATCAATGATAAATACAATGGATTAGAAAATATAACAATTAAATAGCCACTGAAAACAATATTGAAATTTATACGAAACACACACTCTAAAAAATGCTGGGTTAAATACAACCCAGCGCTGGGTAAAATATGGACAAACCCAGCGATTGGGTTGTTTTGACCCAATCGCTGGGTTTGAACCAGTTTGGTATGA
>NW_015636562.1:188315-197944 GCF_001515625.1 Sinocyclocheilus rhinocerous
GGGTAAAATATGGACAAACCCAGCGATTGGGTTGTTTTGACCCAGCAGTTGGGTTACTGCACAGGAGGTTGGGTTAAACATTCAACCCAACTGTTGGTTGAAAACAACCTAATTGCTGGGTTTGTCCATATTTTACCCAGCGCTGGGTTGTATTTAACCCAGCATTTTTTAGAGTGCACTGGCAGGCTTTTATCGCAATTATTTGCAACTCTCTGTGGCAGATTGATCTGTTACAGCTCAAAATTGATTATTGTAAGCCATTTATTATTATGAACCATAATGAGTTTATAATAGAGTCATGCATTAATTGCTAATTTTTCCTCTTCTTTCACTGCTCAGCCGCAGCAGATCATGACGCATCAGAGGGCTCCACAGCCAGCCCTGTGGCCGGAGCCGGAGAGAGTGACCTGCTGACCTGCGGTCAGTGTCAAACCAACTTCCCCCTGGGAGATATTCTAGTGTTTATCGAGCACAAAAGGAGACTGTGCCCCGGACCCAGCTCCTGTTTCGACAAACCAACTGACAGCGGCGGCTCCTCGTCCCCCAGACCCCCACGGCCGGAAGTCTGCCGGAGGTCTGGACCGGTGGAGGTTGGGATCCAGGTCACACCAGGAGAGGAGGAGGAAAAACGACTGACGCCCGCCAGAGGAATCTGCCCCAAGCAGGAGGGCATCCCAACAGGTAGGTGTTTTACACTGAGGGCTAGAGGAGGGGAAGGTTTATTAGTCTCTGAAGCTTGGCAGGAAAGAGAAACCTATGAAGTGACAAACACCTACGCACACACACAAAGATTTTTACTTATACTTGAAATAGGTGCACTCTTCAAGAACCAACAAAGTAGTCTTTTCTTGTCAAGAACCTTTTTACGGTTCTTCGGCTATATGCTCTGTTGAAGGTTTTACAGTATATAGTAACTACAAATTAAAACTTGAGCAACATTTTTTAAATGGTTACTGAATAAAATACTTATAAATTAAATTTCTTTCTTTCTTTCTTTCTTTCTTTCAAATCTTGCTTAACCCAAACAACCTTTGTAGTGTATCACAGTTTTCCACAAATCAGCACATTAGTAAGATTTCTGAAGGATCATGTGACACTGAAGACTGGAGTAATGATGCTAAAAATTCAGCTTTACATCACAGGAATAAATTACATTTTAAAATATATTAAAATAGAAAAGTGTTATTTTAACTGTAATAATATTTCACAATATTACTGTTTTTACTGCATTTTTGATTAAATAAATGCAGCCTCTTGTGAGCACAAGAGACCTTAAAAAAAACAACAACAACTTTATTCCAAATTTTGACAGGTAGTGTACAGTATATAATTAAAACCAATTTTATTTTAAAAAAATTGCCATCATTCCACTGGAATATATAGTTCATGATATGTAAACTAATAGTTGGTCTCTATAGGTGCTGCGCAGTGATATACACAGTATATTGGTGAACAGGATTTTGCCTTATAGCTTTTCCTCTATTACATATTTTAGCAAGGCTGGAAAACTGACCAATTACAACCCAGGACCAGAGCTGTTTGTTTAATAAAGGTTCTTTTAAAATTGGATTCTAAATAAAACCTTACTTTTTAAAGGAATATTTTACCCCAAATGAGTATTTTGTCTAGTTTTGTTTACTAATCATATCGTTTCAACCCCCACATTATTTTCTTTCTTCTGTGAAACAAAAAGAGATCCAATAGGCAGAAGGTCTGAGCTGCTGTTTGCATCAGTGATATCAAAGCTGCCTCTTTTGAACTGAACACAATTATTAATCATATTTGTGAGTTTCAGTAAATACCAAAACAATCAATGCATTTTGATTTGTTAATCACACAAAGCTATCGTACGACTTGCCGTTAAGATGATGCATTTGGGTACTTTTATGCTGCTTTTTAGGCCTTTTTGGAGCTTAGCAAGTATAAATCACCATCCAGCTCAGAAAATCAGCCTTGCTTTTCTTTTTGGAAAAATAATAATAACAATAATATGGGGCTGGGATGACGTGAGGGTACGTTAATGATGACAGACTGTTATTTTTGGGGTGAACTGTTCATTTAAGAGTGTAGTTTGATATGCACAGTTTCTCTTTATTACAACACAAACGCACACACATACTGTTCAGCAGTTCTGACTGGATCGCTTCTCTCAAAAGGTCCTCTTCTTCTGACTCGGGCCTTCAAGAGGGATTAACACCCCTTGCATGATTTTATTAGAGCAAGACGGCAGCATCTTTCTCTCTCTCTTTCTCTCATCTCTAAGTGAAACATAACAGCCCTGAGTGCGCCAGCAGCTGAAACCAATTCTCTAAGAGGAAAAAACTCCAGAAATCCTCACCCGACGTGTTTGGTGGAAATATCATCGTATTAAGAAAAAAAGGCTAAGAAAGCCCATTAAAATTCAAGTGCTAAGAGACATAGTGTGGGGATTAATGAAGAAGATTCCTCATTCAGAGGGTTAAAGACTCAGTTTAGCGTGCGGGGCCTGGAGGGGCCACATGTTATCTTCCAGCACAGTGCCCTCCTCTCAGCACACACAGCCTGGACAAGGAAATGCTTCACTTGCTAGTCAGGATATGACAAATCGAGACAAATCAAGCACACGCACACGTTTGCTGCCCTACGCTAGTCAGCAGGCTTCAGCCTTGTCAATACCTTTTCCCCTTTTTTTAAACTAAATTATACAAGGTTATTAGTTTTCTGTATTTGTTTGAATATGCCTTTTCAAAGCTGTTAATCTTGAGGGGGAGGGGTTGTATTATCTGAACTTTTTACTGAACAACTTTGGCTTTAGTTTTGCTTCGTTGACAGAAGTGGAGAAGTCGTCAAGGTTATCCACAGAAATGCAGGGCAGGAAGGTGCTTTAAGCTTGAATTAAATATTAGCGCATGAAAGCTTTACTCAACACAGTAGATTGCCACTTAACTGTCTTAAGTTTCAGTCAAATTAGATTATATTTAATGGGGCTAATTAAATACAATATGGAGCTATGGCAGCCTAGAGGCAAAAGCCATGCATGCTGTGGGCCAAAACACCAAGCCTGATGGGTGTGCGTTAAACCCTTCACATCTCAATGGAAATGTTTTAATCCATGCTAGAATGGCTCTTCTGTTCAGAAGTAATTTTAAGATAGCATATGTTTATTTAGATTTGTTTAAGAAATAGTTGACACAAAAAAAGGCAATTTTGGAAATGTTGTTGTCATTTACTTTACTATTGCTTTGCAAATGTGGAGCGGTCACATGTTGAAAAATCTCGAATTGAATTTACATTAGGGGGAATCTTTAGGCACTTGCGGGGTCTGATATGATTCAGATTCTGGGAATCATGATTTGATATTTTTATTATTAACTAATGAGTTTACCAACTTTGGATATCACATTGATTTGTGCATTTTTATTAAATTAAAGTAACACTTTAGTATAGGGACCAATTCTCACTATTAACTAGTTGCTAATTAGCATGCCTATTAATAACATATTTGCAGTTCATTAGTGCTTATAAAGCACATATTCTGCATGACCATATTCTACATCCCTAATCTTACCCAATACCTAAACTTAACAACTACCTTACTAACTATTAATAAGCAGCAAATTAGGAGTTTATTGAGGCAAAAGTCATGGTTTGCTAATGGCGAGAATTGGACCTTAAAATAAAGTGTGACCTAAATTACTTCTAAAATAAATAAATAAATAAATACTTGCAATCAAAAATTAAAATCAAAAATTGTATATTAAGAATTATTAATTAATTAAATTACCTTAATTAATTTTTAATTAACTAAATATTGCTTCAAAATGTTCGCACGTACATAACTGATTGCAGAAGTTTGAATATACCTATATGCAAATAGGATTTTCAGTAAATTTCAATTTTTGTCTGTTCTTCACACAAAATTATTATTTTTAACCCTCTGATGCTCTGTAGTGTTTGACTACAGCAGTCATGGGACGGGCTGATACACACACACACACACACACACACACACACACACACACACACTCCAATTAAAAAACACTAATTTACATAAATACAAACTGACTGATGCACAGACAGAGACAAAGACATTTCACTCTAAAATCAAAAAGAAAAAAATAAGAAAGTATATTCACTTTTGACCGAATAGTTTTGTTTTCAGTTTTGAATTTTTACAAAAATCACAGCTTCTTCAGAATGGTACAAAACTTGGTGACTTTTATGGCATTTGGAATGTGAAAAAACACACAAAAAAATTGAGAGCATGATTCGAGCAGGCTAAGTAGTCGTAAAAAAATAGTCACACTTGTGATCTTCGGTCAAAAATGACCGACAATAGGAAATGAATGGGGAATCAACAAAAACACAAAAATTCAGAGAATTTATGTGTGTACAATCTACAAATATACACAGCAATGACGGGGTGAAACTCTAAAACATCAAGAGTGCAAAATCAACACATCCACTCACACACACTTATTTACACACACTCACAGACACACACATACAGAATTATACATACTCAAATGAATTGGTATGGCTATAACCATATAGCCAAAACGAGTCAGAAAACTGAAATAAGAGGTTAAAATCAGATCAGACCCAGAAGGATTAAGCTCTGATAAAACATTCCTGTTCATTTTTGTTACATTTTTATAGAATTTTAATGTTTTGAGTATCAAAATGCTTTCTGTGTTCAGGTTTGAATGTAGTAATAATAATGCAAAAACCTACACTTCAAATCAACATTTAAAACAACAAAAAATATAAACCAAAAACAATTAGAGAATTTATAGGCCTTTTATATAGAGCTATATAGGAATCTAGTGGCCAAACCATAGAATTGCAGAAGTTTTTCTTATTTTACTCCCACCAGATGGCACTAATTTGGCTTCAAAAAATTGGATTTTAAAGGCATTGACTCTATTTTAACATGACATACTGCATTAATTGAAAAGTAATATAATTTTTTTTTAATTGTATTATTTTCAATGGGAAGAAATTGATCATAATTATTGCATAAATATTAATTAGTACCATGAAAACAGCCCTGTATCTCAAAATACAAAAAATTATGAAATTGAACAAAAATATGTTACATTGATTTTACTAGGGGGATGTAAAATTTTAGGTGTCCGGTCACTTCTTGGTTAGGTTTAGTTGCTTGTAATTATGCATAGTTTACTGTTTTAGTACATGTGTGTGTAACTACATCACATTAAAATAGTGTTACCTTTTTTGTTGTTGTTGTTTACTATTCTTAAATGCTGTTACTTATTCACATATTTATGCCTATGCCAAAATCTGTCTTTAAGTTCTCCTTCTCTTTGTTCCTCTGATATAGAAGATTGAGACATTTGAAGTGTTTAAATCTAGCTACCGTACTAAATACTTCTCATGCCAGATTTATTTTTGGTTAGATAATAGTTGATTCAATGCATCTAAAACTTCTCTGAAAAAAAACACAAAACAAAAAAAAAAACAATATGGGATTTATATGTCTACTGTGTTGAATAATTAACAGGACACCAATTTGTACCATATTCAAGGAAAGTGCCCATTACCTGCAGTTTCTGATAGAATATCCCATCAAGTGAATACCAGCATCATTCTTGCTATTTTCAAATCTTATCCTTCATATGTGAAACTGCCCTTAGTTTCTAATCAATCTCTGAACTGTCTAGCTAATCATACTCCATGAACGCGGGAGAAAGTGTACCGCATCATGCGCTTGTCCTTTCCAACGCTCCTCTAATCACCTAGCATGCGCTCATTTAAATATTAGAGTAGGCTTTAATCATGGAAAGTAATCAGTGTCATGAATATTCATACCGTGCCGGTCTAACAGTCTCATTGTCTCACTCCTGTGCCAAATCGTGTCTTCCTGCCTCTCAGCTGTCTGCTCTGATGGCCCCAGTCTGGTATCAATGGAAAGAAGTTTAAAATAAATACACTATTCATACATGATCCTAAGAGAACAGTGTGTGTGTGTGTGTGTGTGTTGTGAGAGAGTTTCTAAAGATGGGGAGACTGATCCCTGTTCTAAGAGATGAATGTTTGCACAGCGGCTCAAGAAGATGCCATTTGCATAATGACTTTGTAGTTTTGCATTAATTAAATTTGCATATGAAACTGCGTTAATTACCTCTGATCATCTGTTTTCAACGTTGCAGCATTTGATGTCCAGCCTTCGGGGTTGTGATTAGGGGTTACAGTGGCTGTTTCCGACTGTGTGTGTGTGTGTGTGTGTGTCAGGGACAGAAGCAGAATAGAAAGTGAATTTGATGAGTCAGTTTCACAGTCCTTTTTACTCTTTTTTGTGTCCAAACTCTTGCTAATATCCTGGCATATGAAACAGCTCTTCTGAGTTTTGCAGTTAAAAGAGAAGAAATGTTTTTGAAGCTCAGAGAATTTTTTTTAATACACAGCATCTTTAGCAAGTTCAAGGATCAGCCTTTGAATTTTCATGAAGGTACTGTCTTAAGCACTCTTTTTGTAAATGCACAGACATTTTTAAATAAAAGAATATCAGGAGCTCTTTGTCTCTGAACATCTTTATGCAAGATCAACCACAGATCCAGCAGTGAAGAGAAGCACTTTTTTTCACACGTTTACACCATTAAGGAAATTATGTTTATCCTTGAGCATAAGATCTTCACATAAATCTCCAAACGGTTTTAGTATTAAAATTAGTTTTACATCAGTGGTACTCAAATGGCTTCAGAACCCATATTATATGTTGAACACAATTGTTTATTAGACAAATGATTAAAATAAACAATGAAATAAACCTTAAAATCAAACCTTTTCAGACACAACAATATGAAAGACCTCAAGTTATTAAAATGACGTAGGAAAACTGACAGCTTTATAAATGCATAAGCAAACCGCAAAATAGTGATTTACAGTCGTTATAGTTTGGCCGTTTGTTTTATAAATGTAAATTGAATTTTGATGGTTTCATGCTCTCGGCAGCCAATAAATCACTGCTAAAAACACATTGTGGTCACACACACCATATTTATCCTCTTCACGAATGAACAAGAGTATTTAATGTCGTCTGTGTCATATTTTCTTTTGCATGGTTTTGTTCATGGTTTTCAAGAGTAAGAGCGAGCATGTCACACGACCTGTCTTTTTGTTTGTGCGTATTTCTGGACACACATGCTTTGTCGTCTTTGTCATTTCTCCCTTTTTTAAAGTTGAAAAGTCAGTTTTTATGCATTGTTTTTATGCAGCTTTGCATCGGTAAATAGTTGCATTTTATTATTTGCATGTAGCTTTATTTTCACCCTACTGCCTGCAATCTTATCCGAATAGATCTGCGACCCATTTTTTGTGTTAGATCAGTTCATTTTCAATGCAGCAAAATCAACAGCAATAAATTCTCGACTCAAATTTAAATCTTAGATTATTTTACAGACAATGCTAATTAATTTCAAGGAAATATCTTTTAATTCTACAGACAAATAGTGGCATATATGTAAATACCATGGCATATAAAAATTAGTAATCATTAGGGCCTTTCGCACCGCTTTAGTTCCAGAACTAAATGTACAGTACTAAAGTACTGGGATGATTTTGCGCGAACTATTTCCCAGTACCATTTAAAGGGTTGCATTCGCACAGAGAGTGTGTACTAAGAAGTGACGTAAGCCAGTCGACAGCGTCATCATTTGTGCGCGGCGTTCAACAACAGAAACAAAGAACAACAACAATAACAACAGGAGGATGGAGGACGCTGTGATCGGAGCTGTGTTTTTGCAGTACCATGGTATGTATGAAGTACAGTACTTTTTGTAAATGTTGACTTGAAATCCCATTTAAAACCATATTGAACAAGATCTCTCTGTAGTGTTTGATGGACAGTCTTCTGTACACATTTCAATCTCTCTGACCTCTAGCAGTAAAATGCAAAGCAATGATGCCCAGCTCTTCACAGAAACCATACCCATGATCCCTTGCAACACCCACGCTATGCCAGCATCTCTGTTGCAGGGTGCCTGTGGTTAAGGCCTCTGGGATTTCGGGCCTGCTTATTTTTGGGATCCGTCCAAACGAGACCACCCCATCGCCGTCTGATTGGTGCTGTCTGCCGGCAGGGGTCAACCTGGTCCATGTTGGACGCATTATAGAGCAGGACAGCGCTGCATGTGCGCTCCACGCCGAGCCCTGGTGGAAAGAGTTAAAGTCTCCCACATGAAGGCATCAAACGCTCCACATACCACTTTATTGTAGTCATATGGCAGCAGATTTGATATTTTTCCTTCCACAGCGGGGAATAAAACTCGCCACTAATTTGGACTGTGAGCGTCGCCACTAAATTTCAGCATGTGCTGATGGTGTTGACCAGATGTGTAACGCTTTTTTTTCCCTCTTCCTCTCCGTCTCACTATCGCTCTTTTGTCAAATTAGCCATGACTGAATTCAAGTAAAATACTTAAGAAGAAATAGCAAGGATGGTGAGATGACATGACAGTGGCTCATGAACGTTGGGTGTAATCTGCACTGCTACCGATGGAAAACTGCAGCTCTATGTTAAAACCTACCCTTCGGAAAAAGCCATCTTTAATAAGTCTAAGCTGGTTTGCTGGTCTTTGCTGGTTGAAGCTGGCCTATAGGGATGCATGATGTATCGTGAGAAGATCAATATTGCGATATGTCTTAGTGCAGTTATTAAATGTGTTCATGATCCAGTGTGTGGAGCTCACAGTAAATGAACCAAGCCTCTCTGAGATGCTGAAATACCATATAATGAGCTGAACGTGTAAATGAACACAGTGCCGCGCTTCACTCTGAAACCCGTAGTGCATATATACAAATAAACAAAATTAAGACATAAATAGTGATATTGTAAAGTTATAGTTATTTTTTATTAAATACTCTCTTTTTAATTTTGCACAACAATAGTAATTGTTACAATATATTTCTTGTTTCTTGTAACATTTTAATTATAATCTATCAACAACAACAATGAGTTATAATTATTATTATTATACAAAAATGTAATAATAATAATAATCTTAATAATAATTATGATTACTGAAATAGGTTTCAGTTGATTTCTCCCAAATCGTTCAATCCTAAAAGAATGGCTATCACAAAAAGTATGAGTAATTATTTAATAATAATTAAATAATTAATTAATTACTTTTAGGTTTGATTCAGAAATCACCCCACTCATTCTAGAATAATTAATTATTTCCAAATATAGCTAGTAAAAATTTGTCTTTTTCTTCATATGGCAACATGCAATGCAGAAATACAAAAATATAAAAAAAAATATTTATTTATTTGTTTGTTTGTTCATTTGCGCGCTCGTTAGTTCATTCATTCATTCATTCATTCATTCATTCATTCAAGTAGCTAGTTAATGCCCAAAACGTTCTTCCTTCTAAAATCCCCTTAAAACTAGACTGGAAGACTCATCTCAATCCTCATAAATAAATTCAAATTCAAATCTTAGGCTGGTCTAAACTGTTTTTTTCCCAATAGTTTTTAAGGATTTATTAGGTTGCTCAGGGGATCTCTATTAGTTTTTGCAGTCTTGATCAAAAAATCTAAACAAATGTCTTTTTTTTTTTTTTTTTTTTTTTTTTTTTTTTTTCCCCCCCCTTTTTTCCCTCTGTTTTGCTTTTTGTTTTGTTTAA
>NW_015636562.1:198124-225476 GCF_001515625.1 Sinocyclocheilus rhinocerous
AATGTCTTTTTTTTTTTTTTGTCTTTTTACTTTTTCTTTTCCCCCACCATTTTTATCCTCTTGACATTAGGATGGCTTTACCAGTAAGACATTACGATTGGCACTGCAGGGTGAGAAAGTGTTTGCGTGGAGAGTTATTTGCCAAACTCTGACTATAGTGTCACAATCAGGCAGCCAAGTCATACACATGCTGATGCCCAAAGGAGAAGGCTCTTCTGGCAGCTGTCTCAGGCAGACAGTAAAGGATTTTGGGTTACGACTCTCTCAAACCTGCAACATGTGCAGTCTATCTGTACTTTAATGTCGTCTTCTACGTGGCGCATGGTTTACCGACAACAAACATTTTACGTGTTGAGTTTAGAAAAGCTCAGGGTCTGTGAACATTTGAAAGGATGTTAATAAAAACAGTGTCATTATCAAGACGGGATCTTGTAGACTGCATTGATTTATACTGCAGTAAACAGCAGTGTTTTCGACCATTGCTGTGGTTTAGTGTCAGAGTTTGGTGGCAAATTTCTGTCATTGTGTGTGGAGTCCTGCTGGGTGGCACCATAAAAGTAAAGTAGTTCTAATACAACTTGACTTTTTTTCTCAGTCCGTCTGTATTTTTAAAGTATAGTAATGGTGGGAAGTCACTGAGAATGAATTGGAGCCACTGATAACATTGTTTATTTGCACATGCTGTCTGTGTTTTTTCAGCACTTAATACACTAACGGAATAATGCAAATCAAGTAATGCTTGAAAATTGTTCCAAAAAATTGCTTGCACATTGCGATTCATCTCGCAGGTCAGTTTGCAGCAGACTACTGATTTTTGGCATACTTTATTGGCACTATACAAAGCCACAGTGTTGAATTTGCCCTCGGGTCTCTGATGTGTCCTGATGAGTTTAAACTTGTGTGCTTTCCATGAAAGTTCCCTTTATTGTTGTTTGATTCTCTTACTGATTATTTTTGCGCCATAAAAACAAGAAAAAAAAATATTCATGGCTTATTTCCATATGGACTTTTACAGTATATTATGTCGGTTTACAACGTGGGAATTCAGTAAGAACAAATTGTGGCCACTGATAACATTGTTTATTTAATTTGAGATGAATCTGTCTGTGTTTTCAGCATTTAATGCACTAACGTAATAATGCATTTTAAATCAAATAATGCTGCAAACACAATGCAGTTTGCATGTTGCAATTCGTAATCTTGCTTGTCATTTTGCAGCAGACTACTGCATTCTGCCATACTTTACTGCCACTATATAGAGCTGAATACATTAACATTAACCATTAGTTTTTTTCTTAGTGTGCGATCACACTCGAATTTCAAGCATTTTTTTTTTATTAGCCATCTTTTTTGGTCTGTTCCCATCTCAAAAATCAGCAACGAGTACTTGAACATGAGTATAGTACTCCAAAATAAGGGGAGGGGGCTGCTCTGTTATGTTGATAGCGGTTGATGACATTTCAGTCCGAAGATTTGTAGGGTGAGAACCGCCATGATAATTCAGCATTAAACCCTCCTTGGCAGCCCACTGAATGAATAAACCCTCGATCTTATCAGTTTTTATTTATGCCAGTGAGGGCTTGTTCTTGCATGTAGTGTGTGGCAGATGTGGCCCTCCCGGTATGTTTGCTAAAGGCATTGGCTAGATGAAAGACTGTTCTTAACCATAAGCTATGCGGGGAGCTGTGCCAAAAGCTGAAAACGCATTATTGTGAAAACAGCCCTGGGAGAAGCTGATCTCCCCCAGCAGAGGATGAAGAGGGCTTCAGCGGAGGGCTGAGGGCGAGATGACACACGATGGAGAAATCGTCTCTCTCTCTTTTAACTTAGACTTTTGTTCTCATAAATATGACTGGCATGGAGTAGTTAACCGTCATTGTTGTCAATCAGTTTGTAGATACGAAACTTCTCTTCTTAATCTGCATACTTGTATACACTACAAGTACATGGACAGTGCATTGTTTTGAGTACGTAGTAAAATAAAATAAAATAAAAAAAATGTAATTATAAATCAAAACTATGCTAACAAAATGCTACCTACAGGTAAATTTTTGTGTCAAAACATTATAATGCACAGTATGAAAGATGTAAAAGAACAAAGGTCTACTGTTTGAATAAAAAAAAAAATATATTTGTTATAATAATAGAGGATGGACTTGCTGGTTAGAGCTGGTTGAAAAAGTCCAAGAATAGAGCTCAGAGACTTATAACTATGGATTTTAATGATAAGTTGGGTATTAAGTTTGTGTGTGTGGTCTGAAACAGAGTTGGATAAACATGCGGTATTAAGTATAAATAACAATTATAATTCACATACTACAACTTTGAACATTTGCCCTGAGATAAACAGAGAAAGTATTTCATTTTCAAAGTGAAAATTTGAATTTAGTGCATTATAAATTCATTCTTTTAGTAGATGCACATTAACACAAAAAAGTATAAAGTTTAAAATACTGTTTAAAAAACAGTATATATTATAGTATTCTATTGTGAAAATTAGAACTTATATGTATTACTAAAATTAATATGTATTAAAATATGTATAATACAAAATTATATTCTTTCTCTTTTACCTTAATCCCTCCCTTTTCTAGCTTGTACTATTCTAAACAATGTCTGAAACTTGTATTACCAGCACTTGTGTTATTTGCCTCTTTGTGATGAATCACTTGTTGTATTCCTCATTTGTAAATTAAATGTGAATGTAAAATAAATGTAAATCTATTATAATGTTATTAAGTGTAGATGTATGTTAAATGCAAAACAAGTATAATTTAAATGAGACAAAGAAACATATGAACACCATCTTTAAAGAGACAGTGCTGTTTAAGAAGTAGTGCTTCTAAAATAGGTAAATTTTGGGATAATCTAGTGCTATTCCTATGAAGTTGTTACAGTATACAGTATGCTAGGTTTTTTACAACAGAGCACACTGTACTCAATAATCTATCCCACAATGCAATGCACTTGACCTTCCATTTCCAGTGTGGCAAATGACCCAGAAATAATATGACACAATTTTTTCATCTTTTTATTTTTTGACTTGATATTTAATTGGACTGCCAAATGCAGCATTAAAATGCTAGATATCCGTTTTTTAGTTCCAAGAGGACAAGTAGACATTGCAATGCAACAGCTAAGTATTGTACTTCTAATGTAGCATACAAATGTTTGAAACATTTATTGTTTTTATATAATGCATTCTGTTTAATATACATTCTGAACACAGGATTAATCTAAAAATGCAGATACACGAGTCCACAATCAAATATCCAATATAAACCAACTAAATATCAAATAATGGCTTATACTAATGAATTAAAATAGTATTAGGACAAACTATCACATCGTGAAACATCATCCAAGCACATTTTTAGGCATCAGACTTTGATTTGACACATGCTAATTCTAATCTTGCTTACTATTTACAGTAGAATGCATAGTATGCAACCTAAGCTTTCATCTTGGACTACATGCTTTTGATTTGACATCTGAGTTTGCGGTCACCTGTATGTGTGCCAAGGATTATGGGTACTCAGTGATCATCGCACCAGTCAGAGCGCTGCAGCTTTGGTCCTGCTGAGCGCAACAGAAGTGGAACCCATTCACATGACTGGCATGTGTCGCAGATCCAGCGCACATAAGGCATCTTAAGAGCAGTTTTACAGGGCCCTGACTGTTTTGGAAGGCGCGCTGAGGGCCTGGGGATTTTTACAGTGAGCTTTAAATGGGTATAGAAGCCTGGGCCCAGCTGGGGACCATTATAGTACACGTTATCCAAAAAATACCCAGGGCAATTATTTCGCATACGGGATAGTTCTCCGTTCTTTTTTGCTTCTCTTGCTCACACACATGCAAGAAGCGAGGTCTAGCATGGTTCGGTTAGCCCCTGATGGTAGCACAACTACACCATTCTGCAGTCAAAACCATCTTTATCCATTGACAGCCAATCAGAATTAGCCATGCATTCTGATGAAATGTAATGGCAGCGGCCAATCAGCACATTCAGGACACACTTTTTGTGTTTGTGTCTTATTTTCCAGTACAGTCACACTTTAGTTTGGGGTCCAATTCTCACTATATTAACTAACTATGAACTCCTTTTGCTTAAACTCCTAGTTATTGCTTATTAATAGTTATTAAGGTAGTTGTTTAGTTTAGGTATGGGGTAGGATTAAGAGATCTAAAATATGGTCATGCAGAATAAGACATTAATATGTGCTTTATAAGCACTAATAAACAGCCAGGCTAGTCAAATGCATGTCTAATAAGCAACTAGTTAATAGTGAGAATTGGTAACTAAACTAAACTAAATTGTTACCTCCAGTACAAATATCTAAATATTTTTAAAATCAAAATACATTTACTTTATTAGCAAAATTACTTAAAATATAAAGTCTTGTTTTCTGAAAAATTGTTTAAAATTGAGTTTATGCTTAAAACAAGAAGAATACAAAATTTGCCAATGGGGTAATAAAAATAAGCTTCATTTAAAGGGAAAACATTTTTATTTTGCCCTCATTGGCAGACATTTATTTTTTTCAATTTTAATCATAAAGTCACACTTTTTCAGAAAACAAGACTTTGTCATTTTTATTCTAAAGCAACTGTATCGAAATTTAAATATGTTTAGGTATTTGTACCAAAAAATAAGACAAAAATGATGAGGCAGAAAATAATTTTTTTGCAGTGTAGTCAGATTTATTGCTTAGGCGATTGACGTTTGTGCCCAGAACTAAGCGGCTAAGAGCAAAGATGGCACGATTCAAATTGTGCACTTCTGGGACATCCTGCACCAGCCAAACAGAGATTAATGAGTATGTTAACGGTTATTTTTTCTCTTGAACGTGTACAACTGAAAGGAGTAAAAGGATCTAAAGAAAAACGTTTTCAAAGTAACAACACAAGACTATTTTAATTCCGTCTCATGTCAAGCTATTAGCATTAACCGCTGGGAGATTTGATTGTGATCCAGGGTATGATTGCGATGACATGGAGCAATGTTTGCTTTGAACTGGTCCCTCGCTGTCCCCCTATTTGCTTTTTTCTCTCCACCCCACTGGCTTTTCCGCGTCTCCTTTCAGCCGCAAGCACCAGTGTCATCCATCAAGTTCCTGCAGCTCTTCTTGAACGCCTTTTCACGCCAGCCATATCTTAACGCGGTGACGCACACTCCAAGCTATGATTCAGACTTGTTGCAATGCCACAAAACTCTGTGCTAATGCTCTTCTCTCTGTTCTCACCGAGCCAAGATTCATAGCTCTTTCTGACAGAGAAGTCTTTCCAGTTGTTTTTCACTGTCCTTTCCCGTCTGCACCGTAGGACGTCTTCGCTCTGGCAGTATCAGATGATGACAGGGCACTCTAGGGTGGCATATGTTTTCAGTTAGACGGTTACGCTACCCTTGGCTGGCCTGTTTCTTCATGAGACTGGCAGTGAGTGTGCAGGAGGAAGTTGAAGGCTGATGTGGGTGTGTCAGTATGTATAGGACGGGTATGGTGGTAAAATGCTGTCAAAATTTTTTTTATGAAGTAATTTTTCTCTTGTTTTATAGTAAATATATCTAAAGATCTTCAAAGCCAGATAAATGTACTTTTAAAAACTACGCTTTTGCGCTGCAACATTTTGCAGGTGAAAAAAAGCAGGAACAGATGTGAGAAAAACTGTTAAATTATATAGGAATAACGCCAATGAAATAAACATCCAAAGATATTCCCAACTCTAACTTCTCTCCGAACATGGATAATTTAATAATATTGAAGTGAAGTGTTATGCAAAAATATGTAGACACATCAGAACAAGAGCCTCATCCATTGTGGATCTTCAGGTTTGATTTGTTGCAAAGTTTCAAAGCTCCGCCCACACAGAGATAATCGACGAATAAAGAGGCTTGCTATTGCTGAGTCACATTGAAATGACTGGATTTTTCTCACATCATTTTTGCCAAGCCTCATCAGGGCTGCCATTTTTTTGACTTGCCGAATACTTGCTTTATCTCTTCTACAATGGCATTGCTTTATATTCCTACGATGGCATCGATAGCTGAAAATTTTTTGCTTGCATCCACAACACTAGGTGTCAGTATAAGTCCCAGAGGACTGCAATATCAGCCAAGGCAACATTAAAAAGTGTAAGCGGATCCTTAATACATTAAATAATGCAAATTTGCTTCAAAATTATGCTTACGTGTTTTTCATGGAAAACAAGACCAAAATAGTGAAAAATAGGGAAATATTTTTTTTTCTTTACAGTGCAGTGCAGGCCCAGAGAATTCAAGGAACTGCTGAGTGGATTTTGTGTGTTAGAGGGTTTGGATGAATTTATACCGTGTTTTCTCTGTTTATTTGTGACAGTGGCTGAGAAAATATGAGTTTATTTGTTTGTTTAAATGTGGGTGTGACTGTGTAGGTGTCTTTTGTGTGCATGTGTGCAGTGAGAGCGCAGTTGCTTCTCTTCCAGAGGCAGTTTGTGATGTCCCTCCTCTGTGTTCCTGCAGATGGAGACAGATTGGAACGGTTACTGCAACAGGTCTGCTTTCACTTAGACAGGAGACAGCCGTGTGTATGCATGTGTGTGAGCCTGCCATAACCACTATTCCTGCCACTATCCTCTGTGGCTTCTTTACACACACAGTTTTTCCACTGTAGAATGGGAGTCTTTTCATATACAGTTGTCTGTCCTCATTATAGCCAGGAATCACAGATAACTGTCATTCACCAGAGCAGTGAACTACGAGAGGATTATGGGTACAAAAAGGACTATATAGAGAATTTGATAAAGGTAATTATTAGTTTAGTTTATGGTATTGCTGCTGTAGAGCAGGCTTTTTACACTAAGCGCCTGGTTCAAGGTTATAAAGTTTGGTTTCTTGTTAGGGCAACAGATTTGCACTGCAAAAATCATTTTCTCAATCAGTGTTTTTGTTTTATAAAGTGTTAATATTTTTAAAATAAGATAAATTTACTTGAGAATCAAAATTGTGTAAATTAATATCCTGTTTTCATAGAATATGATATTGCTTAGTTTCTTACTCTTAGTTCACTGAAAATGTTTTGAGCATGAACCTTACAAAATTTTGCAACATTTTGCCTGAGGGGGTTTTATCAATATACATTAAACATATATTATCTAAAAACAACCCCTTATTTTATTTTATTTTATTTCGATTTTAAAACTATTATATAGTTTTTCTTCAAAACAAGAAAAAAATACATTATACAAAACACACACACACACACACACACACTTCACTGCAGGCTCTGGGATTTAACATGAAAATATCAGACTCCCCTCAGGAAACTGGTATGGTGGTTTTGGCCCCAGCGTGTGGTCTGGCTTTTCACTCATCATCTTCCTGCCAAAATCATTTATTTCATTGTCATAATCATTTATCAAAGACAATACAATACTCTGTTAAGGCTCACAGCTCAATCGATGTACAGTCACATCTATCATGAGGACTGAGAGAAATCCAGACAGACAGAAAGAAACAGTAAAGGAAGGATATTCAATCAACCATCTGTAAAATTTAAAGCTGAATGATGTCATTTTTAAGTGTTCAGATTCTTAAATCTTAATGTACAACTGCGAATAAACCAGTTTTATGTTGATTTCCCGGAGAAGTGCTAAAAGTTGTAAACTGTGGCTTTATCAAAACATGTTTGTTTTGACCATCCTGACCAACAATGGTTCAACCAATGGCATGAGTTTGGGGCAGGGCTATCTGTCTAACGGTTCAATGTCAGAAAACTGTCATTATTTTTGCATTTCCATTTGGTACCACTAGTGACATAGAAATTGCAATTAACCTAAATTGACTTCAAAGAATCAGCAATAGTTCAAAAGTTTGTTAAAAAATAACAAATTTCTATGGTACTCTTCCCATAGCAGTGCATAGATATTGTTTAGCTTCCTCACACACACAAACAAATGCTCACATCCAAATCACATCACCGATCCCCTAGAGTGTGTTGGTGGCACAGACAGCAGAGTTGCACTACACAGAATGCTGCACCTCTGTGTTTCGCATTAGCATAGTGGTCTGGCCCCCTGATTAGCCACGATCATCACAAACAAGACATCAGTGATGCGAGGTGAGGCCCCACAAGCCCCTGGGAGCCCCAGATCACAGGCATGCTAATGAGGGCCCGCGTTACTGCGGTGTGAGGTGTCAGCCAGGCTTGTGACAGGTGCACAGAAGGGACGTTTGAGTGGGGGGGCGTGGGGGGGTCCGGAAGGGAGTGAAGGCATGTCGTAGTCCCCATGGCATCCCCTCGTCCTTTGTTCTTTATGCAAATCCATTGCTGTGGCTTTCGACAGCTAGGAATGTAGCGGGTTCGAGGGGCAGAGCTGTTAGAGTGCCAGGCCCGAGTTGTACACACACATATGCATATGCATATGTTGTTGCACTGCTATTTTAGAATTGTGACATCATAAAAGTTGTACGCATTTGCATGCGCATAAAATTCCTTGCACTGTGATATTATCAAGTGTTGATAATGGCTTGCATCGTGGTAAAAGTGTTACGTATTTACAGACGCTCATATATCCCTGCGTTGACATCATCATAGATGTTGCATGCATTCACAAATGCACTTTGCGATATGATTACCAAATGCTTAGAGCACACAAATAGATGTTATCACACTTTTGCATAAATAAAGTGACGTGACATGTGGCCAAGTATGGTGACCCATACTTGGAATTAGTGCTCTGCATTTTAACCCATCCAAAGTGCACACACACACACCGTGAACACACACCCGGAGCAGTGGGCAGCCATTTTTGCTGCAGCGCCCGGGGAGCAGTTGGGGGTTCGGTGCCTTGCTCAAGGGCACCTCAGTCGTGGTATTGAAGGTGGGAGAGAGCGCTGTACATTCACTCCCCCCACCTTCAATCCCTGCCGGTACGAGACTCGAACCCGCAACCATTGGGTTATGAGTCCGACTCTCTAACCATTAGGCCACGACTTCCCCCAACATAAACTCATATGCTGTGTGTTGTGACATCATCAGACAAGTTGCACAGATGCACTTTTTTTGCAATATAAAAAGTAAATCTCATTTGACAATGCAATGGCATCTATTTGTATGCAAATGCATGCAACCCAACATGTTGTAAACATTTGCACGCACATAGATGCTCTTGTGTTGTCACATGAGTTTTAAGCATTTGCATACCCTCATATGTCATTGCCTTGTGACATCATCAAACAAACTGCACGCATTTGCACATGCACTTGTCTTTGCGATATGATTACCAAACGAGTTTCACTCATTCGTACAGCTTATGTCATCAAACAAGTTGCATTGTGGCATTATCAAATACGTTGCACACATTCATACATGCACGTCGTTGCGATGTGACCATCAAAAGAGTTGCACGCATTTGCACACAGATATTTTTGCATTGTAACATCATGAAAGGAGTTTCACACATTTGCACACATGCATATATTTGCATTGTGGCATTATCAAACCAGTTTCATGCATTCGCACATGCTCATATGTCCTTGCGTTGTACCAAACGAGCTGCACATTATCGCACACACATATGTCCTTGCATTGTAACAACATCAAACGAGTTTTACGCATTCGCACATCATCACATGACTATTCCATTAGTCCAGCCTCAGTAAGTGATTGGTTCATGCTCGGGTAATGCTGGAGACAGCAGTAGCTAACACTAATGTTGCTTCCCTTGTGAAACAGCAGTGCTCGCAAGTCTGCCAGATTTGTTCGCAGATAATTAAAAAACACCCTCCAGCCCCTCCTCCTCACTCCTCTGTCACTGCATTCATGCTCTTAAAAGGAAATTAATTGCCACAAAATGTTGAAATCAACATATCTAAACCCAGGTTGGAGGTCCCCAAGGATGGACTAATTGGCCGTGAGGTTTTGTAATACTAAACCCGAGAGAGTGGATAAGTTTAGTGTAAGACCCCCTCTGTGTGCACACGCTCGTGTGTCATTAATCACGTATCCTATACTCACACACACGTAAAAAGACATGCACGTAGACATCCCAGCACTGTTTAACAGAATGAGGACGCTGCTGCAGAGTCGTTAGCACCATGCACACCAACAGCCAGCTCTGTAATATAACAGCCACAACTCAATTTAGCTGTTTAACCTGTAATCCTGGCAATATTTATTGAAGTGCAAGAGGGAAGAAAATTAGGCTATTAGGCTCTTGCAATTGAATACACTGAGAAGAGAAAAGACACTCTGGTAACTGGCAGTTGACCTCTGCGGCCCGCAGCGAACGGTTTCGTGAACGCGGACCACGGTAATTACTGCAAATTGAATCACAGAGCGAACAGCGATGATTCCGTAATGAGCACTTTTATTGGCTGGAGCTCTTTGCTGTGACATGGTCCTCCCAGGCCTCTGTAGTGGGGCACACACACACAGTAGGACCCAATGGACCATGATCAGACGGAGATTTGTGTTCCTGAGGTGCCTGATGGGTAATTTCACACCATCGTGCCACACAAGCTGCTGTCACAAGACATGGATCTCTGATGGGTCATTAGCATATCCTAACTTATTCACTATGGGTTTCTCTCCCTCGTTCTGGCTTGTTTGGAAAGTTGATGAAATTTGTCTTTGGTCGTCATTAAGTCTGCCTGTCTGTTAGCTGACACGGTCCCTTAGTAACATATGGTGTTTTTTGTATGATGTGATAGGATGCAAATTGCAGTAGCTCACGCACACAGTTATGTCAGGGGAAGAGCGCGAGCGCACACACCAAATGCATATATTTGTGCATGCACGAATGCTCTATTGCACACTTTTTGTCCATCCCACATTATGTTGAGTCTTTTACAGCCATCAGAGGGATATGGGATGTTAATGAGGCTTTTTTGGAACTAGAGTTGGGCGTAGAATATGTCTGTTGTTGATTTTATCCAGACTTGGGCTCCTGTCCAGGGCCTGAAAATGAAAATGAACAGCCTGTGTGTATTTTAGTATCTAATCTCTGCCACCTCTTTTTTCATGTCCCCTCAGTTTCTCTCTCTGTTACTCTCTTAGCGTCCAAAATCCCTCCCGCCAGGTGTCCATTTAAAGGCCAGCCAAACCAAACACAGGCTGTGGACCTGTCATGCACAACTGCTTCTACTTTCAGTGTCCTCCACTTTTCTTTTTACTGCATCAGTCAGGTGTTTATTAGGCAACTATATAGAAAAAAACAAGTAATAATAACATGAAAGTATTTTTTCATTGATGTGAAGTCATGCACATGACTGCATTGGCATGTATTTGCAAAGTGCATTTCACTGAAAATATCCCATCACACAAATGTAATTTTGTCAGTAGCTAACTGTGCACCTGACTATTGGTGCTTTTCCACTGCATGGTACGGCACGGTACGGTTCACTTTTGGGGGGTTTTCCACTGGGTACAGTACCTGGTACCTGGTACTTTTTTTAGTACCACCTCGGTTGGGGTTCCAAGTGAACCGTACCGTTACCAAAACGTGACGTGTAAACTCTGCTGATCACGCATTGGCCGGAGAGAATCGTCACTACCTGCGTCACTGAAATTGCACCACAAACACAACAGAACCATTAGATTAAAATCAGCACAGCCAGCGAATGATCGAACGCAACCAAAAAGTGGCTGTTTCGTTGTCTGTTGAGGAAGTACAGACGTTCCTCTCGTTGATAGCAGAGGAGCGGATCCACCGAGAGCTTGATAGGGCGACGCGGAATGAAAAAGTTTTTTAACTTGCGACACAAACACAAGAGAACCGCTAGATTTAAATCAGCACAGCCAGCGAAGGATCGAACGCAACTGTTTTGAACGAGCGCACCTTTTTTTAACAACCAAAAAGTTTTGTTGTCTGTTGCGGAAGTACAGACGTTCCTCTCGTTGATAGCAGAGGAGCGGATCCAGCGAGAGCTTGATGGGGCGACGCGGAATGAAAACGTTTTTTTTTTAGGAGTCGTGGTAGTAGAGGCGGCGCAGCTATAACGACATGTGAATAATCCCGCCCACTCTAAAGCGGTACTGAACTGCAGTGGAAACGCAAACCGTGCCGAGCCAAACCGTGCTGTGCCGTTCTGAGCCGTACCGAGCCGAGTCGTACCACGCAGTGGAAAAGCGCCATATGTCAGTGTATGGACCTGTCAACACGATTCCCTTTCATTTTCTTTCTTTCTTAATCCTCTCTTTCTCTTTCTTTTGTCACAGAATTATCTCCATATGGAAATAGTGAAGGGTTGGGGTGTCGGGGTGTTGAATGGGAGTTCTATATTAATGCCTGGCTGACATTAGTATTAACACAATGCATTGTGGCCTGTGGGCGATACCTGCCATCTGCATTAGGCTCCAGCCCTTAGGGAGCTTCCCTGATCTCACTAACCCCCTAGTGTGACTCAGATTCTGGGTGAGTCACATACAGGCAGATCCTCTTTGACACAGCTTTAGAGAGCAGCCGGCCCTGCCGCACAGTAGATAACCCGCTAGGCTATCAGAGAGCTCTTGTCTCCCCTCTTAAAGTGATGTAATTTTCAGTCAATCTTATAAAATGGCTGTCGCCGCACCGCAATTAGATGTCTTTCACATGTTGCCTGTTTAATTTTTAAACAGAAATGATCCATGAACCTCACCATAGAGGACTCTTAGCTTTGATTACATTCAAAGCCATCACTGAGAAAAAAACAGATGCGCAAATGACATGGAAAGCTATTAAAGTGTGCTATCTCAACCTCCCCTTGCACCAAATCAGAGAATTAATAGCTAATATGTATATATTAATTCCGTCCACTTGTTTTGTGTCTTCCAGGAAAAGATGAGCCCTCCAGCTACATCTGCACCACTTGTAAGCAACCCTTTACCAGTGCATGGTTTCTGCTGCAGCATGCACAGAACACCCACGGGATACGCATCTACCTGGACACCCACCCTACTAGCTGTTCGCTTACCCCTCGCATGGCCCTTCCTCCACCTCTGGGGGCTGATGCCTTGCCCCGTTCCCCTCTAGCCAGCTTTCTGGGCGATGGCAGCAACCCTTTCCATCTGTTGCGTATGGGTGCCCCACTGCTACGAGATCCTCCACCACCCGGATACATTGAAACCCGATTGCCATCTACCCCGCCCTTTGTAAGCCCTCCGCCACCCCGCCATCCTCTGGAACGTCTTGGCCCTGAGGAGATGGGTCTCCTGTCCCAGCATCCAAGTGCTTTTGAGCGGGTGATGCGGCTGACACCCATGGGCATTGAACCATCCATGGGCTTCTCTCAGCGTCTTCGTGAATTGGCGGGCAACAACAACAATGGTGGTCCCACTCCCCCTCTTTCACCTAACCGTGTGCCCCCCATGCATCGGCTTCTCAGCCCCACTCTGTTCCAGCCTGGCTCCAAACCTCTACCTTTTCTAACCACACCCTCACAGCCGCCATCAATTCCATCCAGAGGCAATTCTTCACCACCACTAAATCAGGTCGGCAAAGCTAAGTCCTGTGAGTTTTGTGGCAAGACTTTCAAGTTCCAAAGCAACTTGGTTGTGCACAGACGTAGCCACACTGGCGAAAGACCCTATAAGTGTCATCTCTGTGACCATGCATGTTCGCAGGCCAGCAAGCTAAAGCGCCACATGAAGACGCACATGCACAAGTCAGGCTCCATGGGGAGTTCACCTGAGCAGGGAGGGCAAGACTCGGCTGGAGAGGGGCTTAAGAACAGTGAGGAAAATGGCACAAGGGAGGTATTGGATAATGAGGAGGAAGAAGAAGAGGAGGAGGAAGAGGAAGAGGAGGAGGAAGAAGAGGAACAACAGCAAAATGGAAGCAGGCCTGAATCCAACCTGAGCATGGACTCGGAGTTGAGCAGAAACAGAGAGAATGGCCCAAGACCCTCCCCAGAGGAGAAACCAATGACCACTGACAGAGTGACAGAAAGCTAATACAACAACCTTGACAATCACTTCAGACTGCCACCGGGCAGCAGGCCATGCAAGGAGATGGACACAGATTCAGCATCCAGAGAGACTGACAGAAGCAGGGGGCCCATGGTGAATGGCAGAGGCTGCGGCCCGGAGGTTCCCATCTCAGCGTTGTTCCACCGGAAGCCAATGCCTATTTCCAGCTCCAGACTCACTGGGTCTTCCGCCAAGAGGATCAAAATAGAGAAGGATGCGGAGCTGCCTCAGGTGCCTGTAATATCCCCTGAAAATGTGTATTCTCAGTTGCTTGCCAGTTATGCTGCATCCCACCACTTCATAAGGGAACCCTTCCTGGGCTTCAACGACTCCAGGCAGTCACCTTTTGGCACTTCTTCCGAGCACTCTTCATCGGAGACAGGCAGCCTGCGCTTCTCCACCCCTCCAGGGGAAATTCTGGAAGGCGGTGGGATGTCGGGGCGAAGTGGCAGCAGTACACCTCACCTCCATCTGCGGGGTCCTGGGCCAGGGAGACCACCCTCTAAGGAGAGTCGACGGAGTGACACCTGTGAGTACTGTGGTAAGGTGTTCAAGAACTGCAGTAATCTGACCGTGCATCGGCGCAGCCACACAGGTGAGAGGCCTTACAAGTGTGACCTGTGCAGCTACGCTTGTGCCCAGAGCAGCAAGCTTACCCGGCACATGAAGACCCACGGGCAGTTTGGCAAAGAGGTGTATCGCTGCGATATTTGCCACATGCCCTTCGGCGTGTACAGCACCCTGGAAAAACACATGAAGAAGTGGCATGGAGAGCATTTGCTGACCAATGAGGTCAAACTTGAGCATGCTGACAGAGCTTGAGACCACTTACCAATGCACTGCATTATGGGTTTTAGCTGGATAGTCTTTTTCTTGACTATATATTTTTTGGAGTGATTTGATTTTTTTTTTTTTTGTGAAAACAAACTGCCACCTGAGAAACAAGAACACAGGGAAATGTTAGTCTGCGGTTCTAAAACCCTTCTTGCATATCCCAGCAACTAACAGAGGAGTAGTCCATTAGGAATTCATGGAGCCTTTCTACTGTGCAATAATTTCTGTATTTATTGGATTATTTGTAATGATACATGGCATGTGCAGGTACATTATCGATGGGTTTCTAATGCATTCAGTTCCTGAAATTATATTTCTACACCCCATCTTATGATGTGACAAATACTGAGATTTTGGCATTCAGCCAGTTTTGTGTTATAAACTAGTTTCCTCAAAGGAAACAAATGGGTAATTTCTAAAAGAAGAGTTCAGCTTCTAAAAATCTGAGAAGGTTTTCATGTTATTGTTGCTGTCATTGGCCCCACTCATCATGGGTTATATTCAGTAGATAGATGTAAAGCACTGAATGTCACTTTGACAATAAAATAGTCAACAATTTTAAGGGGCAAAAAACCCAGGGATGTTTAAAGGAAGCTGATAGGCAGTTTGACTGCATCTGAATGATTTTCTGTTGACAACCTTTGAAATGAATGAGACGAAATGAAATGCAAGTTCATCAACCATGACATTTATGAGAATGATACCGTGCAAATGACAACAAAAATGACTATATTTCCTCCACATTATTATGGTTCCTGTATATAAACAGTGTTGAGGCTACCAGTGTTGCATTACCAACATATTTTTTCAAAAGGCTGACATTTTTTAAAGCCCAGATTTTACTTTTAAAGATCAAAATGTTTACATTCACTGAAATTAACATCCATGCCATTTCGTCCAACTTCATCTATCCCTTAATTCTATTTGATTGCTTTCCAAACCTTCTACAAGGTCAAATCCTTTCATATGTTAATGGTATTATAATATGTTTATTGTGCAGTCTTGACTAATTCAACCTGGATTCACTTGTTAAGGGAAGCCATTAGCTTGTTACATATCAAACTGTTATCATAGGCTCATATGGAGGATTTTTTAACGCTGCATTCCTATTAAATTATTTAAGGGATGTGTTCATACACAAATCAATCTATCATGGAATCAAAAATGAATTAGCAGCTATTTGGACACCAATATAAAGCACAGGTGCTCACCTGTAGAAATCATTTGAGTAAACACACACACACAGGCCATTAAGCTGTAGCAGCATTATACGCACCATCCTGTGCGTTGTTGAAACCGCAATCACTGAATTGTGTTGGGGCTCTCTAGAAGCCCTGGGTGACTGCCTGTCCTCTAAAGGATCCTAGGATTAAATGATTTCCTCATTACGACCTCTGTTCCTACACACTGAATCGCCTCCACCTGTCTCCTTTCATACATCATCAGCTCAAATTTACACCACAGTCCTCGCCTCCACCCCGCATACGCCACTGTTCTCTATCTGCGTATTCACTATTTACAACATCCTGCCGTTTATATTCATGGCTTTTTACAGTTTACATTTTATTTTTGACTTGAATAGAAAGTTGAATTTAAGCTACGGCTGCACATGTTGCCCGCTTGAAATCAGCCAGCTGGTTACATCATAAAGAAATGTACAGCACAATGATGAGAACCATTTTTAAATACGGATGTGTAGTTTATCACCTACTTGTCAGATACTTAGCAAACCTCTCTTTGCGTAAATGACAGGAAGTGGCCATAACTTGAAAGAAAATCAGGAGGAAATGTGTTGTAGTCAAGAAAGCATGTCGAATTGAAGTGCTACCAATGGCTTTCGGAAATAGACGTAACCAGACAACACGGACGTGCCTCAAATTAATATTCAGCCTTTATCTTCTGATGTAGTTCAAACTCCTGCTATACAGCGGACAAAAACAATCCATGAACAAATTATCATAACCAGTATCATTTAAATTCATTAAGAGGAATCAAATCAAATAAAGTCGTAAAGGATGACTGTTCATTTATTTGGGAAATGTAAATTGTGCTTCATTTTTAAGGGAAAGTTTTAACGCACAGATTTGTTTGAGAAATTACTAAGCCATTTCGTTCTTTCTTTCTTAGATGGACTAGAGAATGATTGACAGTGGAGGTAAAACAATTAATTGGAATGAAAAAAAACATATAACTATGACACTGTCTTTAAATGATGTTTACAGTGTTGAAGTATAAGGAGACTGAGCTCTTCTGTATATGTGTTTTAAATGAGACAAATGTTTTGTCCTCTGTTTTTCTACAATATTGAATATCATAGCAGGGTTTTCTCCTTTTTCCCTTTGTTTCTTTCCCTCCCCTCCTTTTTTTTTTTTTTGGTGCAGGTATTTCCGTAAATTTCTATGGATATATGCGCGTGTATGTTTTGTTCATTGTTAAATTCTCAATGTATTTGTAATTTCAGTGGCATTTTATGAAATGATGCAAAAAATCTTTATATTTTGCAGTCCATTATGAAATTGTGAGTCTATTCAAATGTTTTGTCACTATATCTGTTCATAAATTTGGTAATTCCATCCACAGGAGGATGTAAAAAAATAAATAAAATAAAAATGAAAACAAACAAGAAAATAATCTTTTGTGAATTATTTTTTGGTGTAATTACATCCAGGTCAATCTTTTGTTTGTGTTATATGGTTGCACTTAGAATAAAAGTCATAAAAGTCATGTTAGTACTAAATCATACATTACATTAGATAGACTTTTGCAATCAGCAAACACTTTTTTTTATTAAGTCTAAATGCATATCTCATTTTCCATTATAATCCACTTAAACTTGCAAGTTAAGCCCAGCAGGCCAACTCACCTTTGACCCAAGCACTTCACTAATTTGTACAACCTCCATCTTCACTGCACCTGCCCTTCCTCCTCTTGGTTTAAGTGCGGAGCACATGAAATCTTGTCTGACCTCTTTTGACCTCTCCCATCTTGCCTCATCCCGTCTTGTCTTTTGTTAGGCAGGTGGGTCTTTTGTAGCTCCAACAATGTTTCATATTGGGGAGGCGAAGCACTTAAAAACCCTCTTCATAGCATTTACACATGGCCAGTCACAAGACGTTTTCTTGAAAGAGCCACTCGTGTGGAGACCCGTAGACTAAAAGCAGTCTGACCTAGAGATATTGTAAACAAACAATTGCTCCGTAGTTCATTCATCCTGTGTTGTTTTGTTCGTCCTTCATGTTTAAGAAACATGTAGTGAATGTCCCTTTAAAGAAGGAGGGGTGAATATGGTTACAATGGAGCCGGACATCTGGGAGACATCTTCTGCCCGCAAACGTCCCGGTCCCAGCACGTCCCCGGGCGGCTTAAGAAGTCAGATTCCCAGAGCCTCATTTATGGCACCAGTTTCCCCTCGAGGTCTCACTTTTTTCACACTCTAATTATGACCAGCCACACCAATGAGCTGCCAAGTAGCTTTGACCACGTCCCCACATGAGCTGGTGTCGTAGTTCAGATATGGTGCGCCATTTAAGGTCCCTTTTGGGCGTTCGTAATGGCAAGTCCCACTGGGCCTGTCCTCTCTCTGCCATGGGAAGAGACATATCTCTCTATGGTGGTGAAGTAGCCCCTTATTTGTCAGGCCAAAACAACTAGGATTCAAATAGGTCGCACACAGAGAGAGTGGCAGGCAAATGAGGGGTCTGAACGAAGCGTGGTCGCAACAAACGGGGTGTCAGCAGGGGTTGCGGCTCGCGCCTTGACCATGCCTCGTGACCGCAGAGTCCTAGGTTTTCACCGGATGACAGGGAGTCTTCCCAGCAGTCCCCTGCTCTATATATCCAGTTACTAATCTCCGTTCCCCTGACCACTGTCCAATCAAACTGCGTCCTGTGAGCAGGAACGAGCCCATGAGGCAGACAAGACGGCAACCAGGGAAAATCTGCTCCAGCTGGCTTGCCGTGGGAATGAGAGGGTATGGATAGGATTTTTTTATGAAACAGAGATGCAGGGATGTGTGGTTACGCTGTGGCTATTCAGCAGCTGTGGGTTCTGAAGATCTGTCCGCAGCAGAGATATGACCTAAAGGAACAAAGAGTTTGCGGTGTTAAAGACCATATATACGTACTTCCTGTCCTAGTTTAAGATGCCAGCCGTGCCACTGAGTCACTGTCATATGATGATGAAAACTAAATTGATATCTTTCTTGTTATTTATATGACTCAGGACTGTGCAGAATCTACACCAGCAAATTTACTCAGAGCAAATTTACATCAGTAACCACACACTCTGTTGTGTGTTTATGTATTAAATATTTTGGCTAGCACGCAGAATCATTTGCAGCTACCAATTAAAGTGTACGCTCTTAAAAAACGATTCTTTTTTGGCATCTATGTAGAACCTTCAACATCCATGCACTTTGCACAAAAAGGTTCTTCAGATTGTTAAAATGTTAACTCTGGCTCATGGGAAATGTCACTCTGCATAAATGTCTGAAAAACTAAACAAAAATGTATGTATACATGCATAGATTTTTACTGCAGTTTCCAGTTGAAATAAACCCTAGAGGCAGAAAAACAGCAACAGTGTTTATTCATTTTCACACAAATTATGTATGGGCAAATTATCGATAAATAAAGACTTATTTTTGTGTGGTTCCTATCATAATGTCATGATCTCAAAAGACTTTTACCATGATTCGCAAACTAATACATTTTGATGTTTGCATCACATAAACAGCTTCATATGTACAGCTATACTGTAGTAAACTTGCTCTTTAGCTTACCTGGTACAGCATTGTACGGAGCTCCGCAGATGACATGCAGGAAAAAAAAAAGTAAATTATGCACACAATTTACAAATTAATTCCCTCATTCTCGTTTTAAGTAAATCGTGCCCACAAAATAATAAGTTGTTCTATTTCCTGTCCACATACTGTAACAGCAGCAACATGTTTATGAGAACTGCAGACAGGAAGTAGAACAAATTATTATTTCGTGGGCACGATTTACTTAAAAACGAGGGAATGAATTAGTAAACTGTGCAAACGATTTGCCATTTTTTTCCCGCATGTCACGTGCGGAGCTCCGTAGCATTGCACTTGCAATTGACAAGACACAAGTCAAACACGTTTGCTTTTGTTAACACATCTGGTCAGGTTTAGGGTAGGAATTAGTGTAGTGGTAATATCAATTTGATACAACTTGAACTTTTCAAATTTTAACTGAACACGACATTTAGCGCCAGTCACTGGACATTTTATTTCAAAAGTGCTGTGAAACAAACTACAAAAATGCAATAAATTTGGCAAAATATACCTACAGGCACGATTTTTGTCATGACACTGAGCCATTGAATGAATTGAGAACTGAGAAAACCATGACATCGCTTATAGCGCCTCATATGGACATGCACCTGAAAAGTGCAGTGAAATGTACCCAAAGCAATGTATTTTAGGTTGTGCAGAAATGTAAGCGGAGCCACATATTTCCAATGAGTCTGGGTTTCAAAATATTCTTGATACTAAGAACTGTTGACTGAAAGTTTCTTTGGGGAAGCCCAAATGTCTCTTCTAAGGCATCGCTGCAAAAATCCCCTTTTTGAATATTTTTTTTTTTTATAAGTGTAGCATTGTGTAGCTCCCTTCGCCACATCTGACCATATACACACATTGTGCAGAATTCTGACCTCAGTTAGTGCAGAGAATATGAAAAAGGGTGCAGATGTAAAACAAAAGCAGTGTGGGGGAAGCTGCAGCATGGTAGCTACAAGCTGCTAATTTGAAGTAGTTCAACTACTGACCTTTTTCTACTCAACTACTCAACACTTTTGATAAAGTAGCTCACTTCAAATTGCTATTTCAACACTAAAGCTATTTGGAGAAGGAGGTAAAAATATCCTGCACACAGAACAGTGACGCAGCGTGTTTTCATGCTAAACTGCTAACGTAACTTGTCACTGGAAAAACTGAAGAAAAATATACTTAAGTTAGTGTTGCTACTAGTTAGCTATTCCCCAGCAGTAACTAAATGTAGTCTTTTAAAATGGCTAACAACCGTTGTTTTGTTTTGTTGCTAAGCTTGTGAGACGTACGTCACCCAAGAAAAGGGGGTGAGGGTGTGAAACTATGTTGTTTCAGTCACCATTGTATTCGATGGCATGCTGACACCCATTCTGCACAGTCCGATATTAATTTTCCCCTGCAGAACAATTCCATTTGTATAAATGAAATATGAGCTCAGGTCATGCTGATACAAGCTCTGGAGATACTTGATGACACATTGGAATGGAGGAAACAGTGAAGCGTAGCCTGCATATAATGAAAAACCACACCTACGGTCTGAATAATTGCCACCACTCTCTCCAAGTTGCAGTCATTGGGATTCTTGTAGTCAGACCTCCCTGGAGCACCCAAACAGAGGTGAATTACTGGTCTGGGTTTCAAAATATTCTTGATACTAAGAACTGTTGACTGAAAGTTTCTTTGGGGAAGCCCAAATGTCTCTTCTAAGGCATCGCTGCAAAAATCCCCTTTTTGAATATTTTTTTTTTTTATAAGTGTAGCATTGTGTAGCTCCCTTCGCCACATCTGACCATATACACACATTGTGCAGAATTCTGACCTCAGTTAGTGCAGAGAATATGAAAAAGGGTGCAGATGTAAAACAAAAGCAGTGTGGGGGAAGCTGCAGCATGGTAGCTACAAGCTGCTAATTTGAAGTAGTTCAACTACTGACCTTTTTCTACTCAACTACTCAACACTTTTGATAAAGTAGCTCACTTCAAATTGCTATTTCAACACTAAAGCTATTTGGAGAAGGAGGTAAAAATATCCTGCACACAGAACAGTGACGCAGCGTGTTTTCATGCTAAACTGCTAACGTAACTTGTCACTGGAAAAACTGAAGAAAAATATACTTAAGTTAGTGTTGCTACTAGTTAGCTATTCCCCAGCAGTAACTAAATGTAGTCTTTTAAAATGGCTAACAACCGTTGTTTTGTTTTGTTGCTAAGCTTGTGAGACGTACGTCACCCAAGAAAAGGGGGTGAGGGTGTGAAACTATGTTGTTTCAGTCACCATTGTATTCGATGGCATGCTGACACCCATTCTGCACAGTCCGATATTAATTTTCCCCTGCAGAACAATTCCATTTGTATAAATGAAATATGAGCTCAGGTCATGCTGATACAAGCTCTGGAGATACTTGATGACACATTGGAATGGAGGAAACAGTGAAGCGTAGCCTGCATATAATGAAAAACCACACCTACGGTCTGAATAATTGCCACCACTCTCTCCAAGTTGCAGTCATTGGGATTCTTGTAGTCAGACCTCCCTGGAGCACCCAAACAGAGGTGAATTACTGAACTATTTAGACTATTTGGGGGGGGGGGATGGGTGGCTTGTCCTGGCGAAATATGAAATCATCTCATTTGATTTGGACTGTAATTATGTCGTAAAAGCAAACTGGCTGTGAAACTGCGGCCCCGCCAGTTGAATTTGCTTTCATCAAGTGCAGACTGGCTTAATTACAGAGTACAATATCAGCCATCTTTCAGTGCACAAGCCTCGTCTGTTGTTTTATTTTCAGACCCGTATTATTCCTCTGTTTGAAGCTAATCACTAGGTGATTGTACTGTTCACAGCGGTTCGTGAGGAATTTTGCTCTCGAGTCTTGAACTTTCAAGGTTGGATAAACTTCTAGCCTTCTTCCTCTTTTAATGGTCAGGTATTCTTAGTCATAGTGCATTTTAATAGAAGGAACATACCGCGAGTAAAATGGGTCAGATATGCCATAAATCAATGTCAAAGCTGCATGTGTATGTGTCATTTGTTTCAAGGTCAAAATATGCAGAAACAAGTAAAAAAATAAGCCATTCGTAGGTTGAGCTCCTTAATAATTAAACAAAGAAGAAAATAAGTGAGACTAAATCAAATGTTTATTTTTCTAAAATAAATTAAAAAGATTAATTAAAAATGTAAAAAATGTTATACAAATGTACAAATAATTAATATTTATACAATCTATATCTTATATTTATATTCAATTTTTATATTATTTATTATTTTTAAATACCTCTATATCTTACATTTGTATCTATCTATATCTTATCTATATCTCCCTAGATTTATGTATTATACACACACACACACACACACACACACACACATATATATATATATATATATATATATATATACATACCGAAAAACTGCAATGAACTGCAAAATCGGCCAAAATCTGAACTTGTGAAACACAATATATCATTTGCATTATAAAATTTCGATAGACAGGACTGGTTCTAGGCAGAGACCTTCCGTTCTTGTGTGAATAATTATGTGCGCTTCTTTTACAAGCACATAATTAGCTCCTCATATTCAAGTGACTTTTATATCTGTCTGTTTTATGGCAAGACATCTTGAGAAGTGTCTGCTCAGCACCGAGCTTGTTACGTGGTAAGTGAAGACAGATACTTTCACTCAAATGCTCCAGCAGGATCCCACACGCTTCAGGTTGTGCTGTTTCTGTTCACATTTAAACCCTCTAGACTGTCAAATAAATCGAATAAGCCTCTTTGTCTTTGGTTAACACCATCCATAAAATTCAAAGCTGCCAAACCCTCTGTAGTTTTTCCACATCTTGCAAAATTAAGTCTATATAGCCACCACCTTGATACTACTGTGAGCCACCTTAAGTGAAATTCAGCACACAAATCACTGCAGTCAAGAGACAACCGGCCATTTTCCAAAACAGGAAGACAGAAGCTTGAAGACCTCATGTGGGGTAAATTCCCGAAACGTGAGCAGATCACTGAGTTAGAACGGACGGAGTAAAACAGGCTATGGTGGAGAATCTGGGCTGTCTGGAGTTTGACCTCTTGTGTCTCAAGTGCATGCTGGGGAATCAATGGGAGGGTCTGGAGGGCCCAGAGGTCATTGTGAGTGTGTCTGTTGGATGTGTTCCCATTGTGCGTGCTGACGGGAGTTCTTTATAATGCAGTCACCTGTGTTTGGGCAGGTGGCTGGAGAAGAGCTCACATCTTCCCGCATGAGGGTCCTCTTTGTCCCTCGGCTTAAAGGACTCTGCCTCATTAAAGAGCTTTTAAGAGGTTAAGAAAAATAGACTTTTCTGTGGGGTGAGAGAGAGGCGCTAGAGGGTGAAGGTGAGAGGTGAGAGAGAAAGCGCTTTAGATTCAATAATGGTGTGTTTTCACTCATTTTTACTCAGCTGAATTATTTGTCATATATGTTGAATTCAGAGCCACATTTTATCTAGTTTCAAACAACATAAGTCATAAGACTCCATAACCGGCGAACACTTAAACAAAACTTTAATAATAAAATAAACAAACACAAAATGAAAGTAAAGCGGCAGCCCCTCGCGGACGACTGCCGCACACAAAACACAAATTAAAGTCCAGGCCTGGTCCTCTCTCGTCCAACACTGTCGTCACTCCTCCTTTTATCCTTCCGGAGCTCCTCCGTGGGACTCGAGACCGGTGAGTGGCGCAGGTGTCGCGCATTAGCATGTACTCCACCGGCCTCGCTCCGTTCCCACGGCTCTCAGCCCTGCCCCTCTCATCACACTTTGATTTTGACTTTATATTTGCCATTGAAGGGTCAAACAGGAGAGGAGAGTTTGCTGTAATTTATATTTATGCATGTATGTTTTTATTTTGTTATTTTAATTGCTATAGAAAGTTGAAAGTGACGGGTTGTGACTACAGATAAATATTAACACTATTTGATTTTACTAAGATGATGAACATGAAAGAACAGTTTGATTGTGATGTATGAAAAATTACGTATTTTTATAATTACAATTCTCACATTGTTTCATCCCTTAGCTGTCTATGGTGCTCCTTAAAATAACAGAACTTTAATTGTCAGCTACAGTAACACAGAAGTGGCCCCATTTGTGATACTGGCATCCTTTTATTTAAAACTGATTTCTGATGCTGAAGCAGGAAGGAGAATGAGTTTGATAATGACATTGTCTGGATTTGTGCATATATAATACATACATAATGTAGAGTAAATACTAATTAATATAAAGTAATGGTGGCTGCTTTCGAATGAAGGAGTAAGAGGCTAACTGCCAAAGCTATCCAGTCAAACCTCGACTGGAGCCAAAAAAAACCCACTGGAATGCTTGTGTTGATAATGTAAATGCTGGCAGAATGCATGGATAGCTGTTTAAGAAAGAGACTGAAGTGAAGTGTGATTTCTAGCTAACTAGATGAGCTGGTCAGGGTGATTAAATTTGATTACATGATCACGGTAATCCAAGTGTCAATCTGGAAACTGCATGAACATGCATGTGTGCTATTTTGGCAAGAAAGAGCACCACATAAACAAATTTCTGGTGTAACGCAAACCTGGCATTACACATGACACAAGGTCATCTGCCGTGCTAATAACATTCCAGCTTTCATCCGTGTTGCATGCCTCTATTTATAAAATCCTATTAATTAGCCATTATTTTTATGTCTTTGCATCGGGGTAATTTCCTGACACTCAAGGTCTCCTTCCTGTCACTCATTAGCCTTTATTATGTGGCGTCGTGTATTTTTCTTTGCGAGCCCCTCATCCGCTGCAGCACAGTCGGCCGTGGACCACCAGCTGGAGGCACTTATGTCTTTGCAGTTCAGATGCCTTGTGTCCATGGGAATCTGCATCATTAGCCCAATTCAGCAAGATCATTTACTCAGGTTGTTGGAATAATCCTAAAGAACCACTCCGAACCTCACATATAGGCCATGTAAACCCCCTTCTCCCTGTTTGGCATGAGATTTGTTTTGCTCTTCACAATTTGGCAGGATCTTCACCCTCCAGGTAATGTTATGCTGCTGAAGTGTGATCAGTCAGGCAATTTGAAGAACTTTCATTGAGTGCAGAAGATTGGAGGAAGAGACAGGGGATAAACACAAGCACACCCACATGCGACGCACACACGACACCGACCAAACACAGCCGCTGAAATTTGCATGGTGCTCGGTAATACATTAGTGAACATCACTTGGCAATCTGTTCATTCCGGCTTAATTGGATTTTAATACCGCCTCTGATCTTGTTTTCTAATTAACGGCAGTGGCTGGCAACCAAGCAGAACCGTGCAGTGAACAACACCTTTGATCCCGGCCATATGGAGCTCCTCCAAGCATTCCTCGGATAGAGAAATCCGTCACCTCGATGCAGGGTTTAAAGGTATGGGGGCGAAACGGGGGGGGATGGCGTGGCGCAGGCCGGCGCTCCGGGTGGCTTTCCTATTGATTAATTTTCCTCACGATCGGTTGTGATCACAGATAAATAAAACATGAGCTGGTGAACTGATGCAAATAAGCCCTTGCATGCTTTAGGGAAATGTCAATTGCTTTTCTAATCTGTTTATTTCTCCCCTCGTGGCCCCTCTCTCTCTCTCTCTCTCTCTCTCCTCTGTTTTTGATGAAGACCTGCTCAAATGTATTCCTTTTCTTCCTCTGGCATGTCTTGTGAAGTAGATCCTGAACTGTTTTTGTTATTGAATGCCATTTGAAAAAGAATAGATGCCCTTGTATGAGCAATACACTGCTCCGTGTGATCAATATACTTTATTTTCTCCTTCGGCATATCGTTTTGAATATGTTTCAGTAAGATTTTACACATTCTAAGAACCAAAACAATGCTTTTAAGAAATTACATATCATATTGCATATATATAATATTACATATTGCCATATCGTGAACAAAGTTGACAGTTTTTTTTTTTTTTTTACATTTAAACAGGTACGTTTACATGACAATGATTGTACTAAAAACGCTTACGTTTTTTCTTTGCGTTTCTGAAAAGTTTGGCGTACAGACAACAACGTTGAAAAACATTTTTTTTTTTAAATTGTTCCCCTTTGGAACAGAATGTCAAAGTTCAAATGGAAATGCCTGAGGATCGATGGCTGTCACTGGCAATTCAGTATTTAAAATACATGGCACTCACAGCATGAGACAGTGAAAAACAGCAAAATGCAACAAAACTGTACCACCCAGGCTCATTGGAAATACATGCTTGTGGCGACATTTCTGCAACACTGATATTATGTACCTTACTGCACGTTTCTCGGCAGTTTCAAAGTTAAGCATCCAGTGAGTGGCACTAAAATGTGTGTTCAATATGTGACCGTGGCCACATTTTTATTATGTTGGTTCAGGTACGTATTGCGGTGGTTCAGAATTCAAACGTCCCGGGAGTGTCGCTAAAAAAATTCATGCTCTACCATGTTGGAAATGCCCCTAAACCCCAGATTTGGGTCTGTTCCTCGCAGCCGTATGGATTCAGAAGATTTGGATTACAGCGCACAAATAAAATTGTACTCTCGGAAACTTTCTGTGTTGGTGGGACGGTGCTTCAGCGGTGGTCGTTCCAGTGTCGAGTGGGTTGCGCACTTCAGGCTGCACTACCCCTGCCGTGATCTGGGGCTTGTTCTGGCGGAAAGCAGACGAGAACCACTTCCAGCAGTAGCACGGGCAGTTTGAGGGTTACAGTGATGGCAAACCCCGCAGGGAACCAACCCTCTGGGGACCATCACTCCTCTTGCTCCTCCGATCCAGTGCAGCGACCCACGGA
>NW_015636562.1:225571-254859 GCF_001515625.1 Sinocyclocheilus rhinocerous
CGGCAAGCAGAGAAGCAAGCGGCCCTGAGACAGGCGACCCAGGGATGGAAGGATCTGCTCTTCGGGAGATGGTGAGCGCACCACTCCCTCCCCCGGAGGAGGGCCGGGCGGAGAATCTTTTGTTTCATTTTTTCCCGCCGTTGGCCTCACGGCCGACGGTACCCAAATTCTCGACAAAAGAGCAGTTTCCTTTATCTCTGGGTCCCAGGAGGGCACGGAGAGTTGCGGATGGACTAACGCCGGACCTCACTCATCCTCCTCCTTCGCCAGCCGGCAGCAGCAGGCGGTTCGAGAGCATCAACAAAGGTCCCTACTCACGCACCCTCTGCCAATCCGTGGAACCAGGTGAGCCTTGCACCCCACACTCACACCCCTCTCCGGCCCACTTTAAAAAATAAAATAAAACAGGAAATAAAACGGTTACTGAATAAGCATGTGTCCTATTCTGTGTCCTAAACTCCTGAAACATCAGTGTCTCATATTTTAAAGCAGTCAATGCAGTTTGGGAAAGAAATCAATCAAATCTGTATTTGTGTGAAAATATTCAGATGTAACTCCCTTTGTAATCGTTAAAATTTTCATAAGTAACTGTAATTTAATTACACATTTTTTTCTCAGTAACTGTAACTGATTACAATTACATTTATTCTGTAATTAAATTACGTAATTCCGTTACATGTAACTACTCCTCAACACTGGCAGAGATTCATAAACTTTTTTGTCATCTGAACCTCTTTCACCTAATAAATTTACCTGAAGTACCCCTGACATTTAAAAATAAATATTTGAATAATTAGGTAATAATTATGTTCACAGTTCTCTGACGTTGGTTAATGGACATATGCATGCAGGTAAACAAATAAAATATTTACATTTTTTTAGTAATTGTTTTATTTTGATTGATGTTATTTTAAAATTATTTATTTTAATTTGAAATTTTTATGATTTAATTAATTATTTGCTTTTCATTAAACTCACAAACCCCCTGCAGTTCCTTCATGAACCCCAGGCTGGAAAACCTTGATAATGTAATGTAATGTGTAATGACTTTGATCACTTAATTTTAAGGGAATTATGTTTAATGCGCTTCATGTTGTCAATAACAATGAATGGAATATGTTTTTCTTTTTCTTAGCATTTTTATATTGATATGGTACAAGATTATCCTAAATCAATGTAATAAATGAGTTAGGTCAAAAGTAATCTAAAAGTAATCTGATTATATTACCTAAAACGTGCAATGTAATGGATTACGTTACTAACTACAGTTTTTGTCACGTAATTTAGAATCAGTAATGGATTACAATTTGTAAGTAATCTACCCAGCTCACACACACACACACACACACACACACACACACGTGTCTGGTTTGCTGTCCTTGGGGGGACTCTCCATAGGCGTAATGGTTTTTCTACTGTACAGACCGTATTTTCTATTGCCCTACACCAACCCTACCCCTAAACCTACCCCTCACAGGACACTTTCTGCATTTTTAGATTTTCAAAAAACTTAATTCTGTGTGATTTATTAGCTTGTTTACCTGTGGGGACCTCAATTTAGGTCCCCACCGTGACACGAGTCCCCATGAGTCTGTGTGTATTCAGGTTTAAGTCCCCACCAGAATACAAAAACAGGTACACACACACACACACACACACACATGTATATATATAAGCAGATGCAGCATAAGTACATTTGTGACCCTGGACCACAAAACCAGTCTTAAGTCGCTGGGGTATATTTGTAGCAATAGTCAAAAATACATTGTATGGGTCAAAATTATTGATTTTTCTTTTATGCCAAAAATCATTAGGATATTAAGTAAAGATCATGTTTCATGAAGATATTTTGTACATTTCCTACTGTAAATATATTAAAACTTTTTTTAAAATTTTTGATTAGTAATATGCATTACTAAGAACTTCATTTGGACAACTTTAAAGGCGATTTTCTCAATATTTTGATACCCTCAAATTCCAGATTTTCAAATAGTTGTATCTTGGCCAAATATTGTCAGATCCTAACAAATCGAAAGCTTATTTATTCAGCTTTCCGATGATGTACGAATCTCAATTTTGAAAAATGTATCCTTATGTCTGGTTTTGTGGTCCAGGGTCACATTTATATTCATAACATGGCCATCCCTTATGAAAGTATGTTTTTTTAATGTCATAATTGTTGTAGGTGAAATGTTTAAAAATATTATTTTAAAAATCAATAAACAAACAAACGAACGAACGACCAAATATACTTGGAACTAGACTAAATGCATAGTTTTGAAATAAAGGAAATTTACTGTTCATCGAGGTCCATCAAGGAATTACCCCTAAACCGAACACACACACACACACACACACACACACACACACACACAAATCCAGACTATAGTGGTTGCTATCAGTGGTGCATCTATCACCCAAGTGTGAACCCCACTGGGCATGGGTTTCCTGTCAAAGTGAGACCTTTTTTTTTTTTTTTTAAATCTGTGAATCGTCCTGGCTCTTTGTAGTCCTGGATGAAGAGTAATCAGTGTTAGAACTGTCTGTGTTGTTTTCTGGAAACTGTGCATGGCTGTGTATCCTTTATACGCCACTGTCTGGGGGATTGGAGAGGCTCCATAACTGCTTTGTTCTTGTTCAAGTGTAATTTTGTTGTTTCGTATTTATTAATTAATAAATTTATTTAATATACTTCCACTGGTAATTAAAATCGTCCACCCCAAACTGACATCACTGAGTCAATGTTTCTGCATCAGGCACAAGGAATTTCGCAATACCTATAGAAATCTAACTCTAGCATTCCCCTTGATCTCATTGGCACAGGACCCCCAGAACATTTTTTTATTTTTTATTTATATAAAAGTTTATTTAATGTTTTTCAGAGCCCTCTAAAATCTTAATTTTAGAATTCCAGGAGCTTCATGTCGACCTCAAACATTTAAACCTCTTTAGGTCTTTGATCATTTACCTGACTGTCTGAGGCCTTACAGTCAGATCAGCTGGAATAAAGAGAACCTTAGAAAGCCTGAAAGGATACAGTATCCTAGCCTGTGTTAATGCCCAGTGGCAGAGACAATCAATTCAACTGTTGTTAAAATGTCCCAGCAATGTCAATCAGTGCGACTCCCTCCGGCAAAACAGCAGTTTAAAGTCGAAGAGATGCACCTTTCTACCGGTGCATTAATTTCCAGACATGTCACTCAAGTTAGTGAAAACAACAAAGGTATGTAAAGGATCACGACATGCTGAAGACGACTAATCCATAATCAGAAACATAATGACGCTGTGTATGTGTATGATTCATCTCTTGTTTTATTTTCTGTTCTATGATACATTCTCCTGCGGATTTGCATGAGTGGGTATGTGTATATCAGAGAAAGAGAGAGAAATAGAGAACGAGTGAACTTAAAACTATTCCAAAGAAATGTAACATAATGGAATTTGTGACATATATAGAGCAAACAGCTTTGCCAACTTTTTGTGAAAACACTGAAGCAAAGGTTAACAAAAAATTTATATATATATATATATATATATATATATGGGGATTGGGGTTGGAAAGTTCTTGTGCTCACTAAGGCTGTGTTTATTTATGTAATATTTTGTAGTATTATTTTGAAATAATTTATAATAGCTTTTTCTTCTATTTTAATATAATATAAATTGAAATGTATTCCTGTGATGGCAAAGCTGAATACCAAAATAGTACTCATTAAATCAGTTTAAAGAAACAACTTTTATGTTTAAAAAATGGGCTTTAAAAGCACTATGTTGTGCATGTGTTTTGCATGGGTTTAAAAAGAAATCAGTCTACATAAGGTGACTTTTTGTCCAATAGGACCTGCAGTCTAAAATGTATTTGACTCGTCTGCTGATCAGTATGTATGTGGCTATTAAATGGTCATGGGAAAGTTTTCGATGACCAGCGATGCAATGATGCATCAGGGTAACAAGACAAATGTGGCCACACAGGTTTGGGCTGAACTACAGTAACAGTCACCACACCTTCTGTAAGCTGATTTTTTATCAAAATTGACCTTTATGGTTTGACTCACTAATAGAATAAAGTATATAGATTGAGAAAGACTACATCACACCCTTATTTAGCAGCTGATTTAATTGATGTTTTCACTATCTCTGAGATAAAAGATACTTTCTTTGTTATTTCCAATAAATACTCCACCCATGTTTCTTTGCATGCGCAAACTGACCACTACACCCAAAACCACAAGGCAAGAATCGACTTCAATTCATAACAGCGGCCAACATCAGTCAAATACCAGAAGAGTGACATGTCAAATGATAATCAGGTCCATGGGAAGCCGCTTCAGGTATACTGTATTATTGTGACAGAGCCTTGACATTAAGAACGCAGGAATGTTCACAGAGCGTACTTGATTTACGGTGTTTGTTGACCTGCCAACTGCCTGCTATGCATGTTGGGACGGATTGTTTGGAAGGACTTGAAATTCCAAAAACCACTGAGCTACCTTGCTGTCTACTAGCTATAGCTAACCAAAACGGAACCTTGTAAGTGACCCATTTGGAACACTCAGGCAGCAACTCCGTATGTCATAAAAGTAATATTGGTTACACTTTATTTCAATATTCCACTTTAGACATTCTACTAACTATAGCTGGAGTTCCATCACCCTGCTTTTATGCGCATTTTGAAGTATCGCATCAGAATCGGGGGATGGAAATGCTGAATTTCGAATTAATTCGCAAAAAAAGTTTTTACGCTCGCTTGAGGTGGTTTTTGACTTGTGCGAAAAATGGTTAGTGTAACTACATGTCAACTAACTCATTCATTTGGAACTACATGTCAACTAGCTCTCATTAGAGCAAAGGTTCTAATACATGGTTTATCTGTGTACTTCAAGCCATAATTGGTATTTTGCTTGCTTTAACCTATTAACAATTTGAATACAAGTTTGTTTTTCATGCTACTAAGAAGACCATCTTACGGTGGCCGAGAGAGCTCAATGCACTGCAAATGAAAAAAACACCAACAAATTAAGAAAACATCTTCATCTGTTTGACAACACATGTGCTGCAAACACTCACAACACAACCAAATTCAGAAATGCGCTGCAAATACTTACAACACAAACAAATAAGGAAATTTGCTGCAAATACAACACAAATATAGAAACGCACTGCAAATACTCACAACACACACAGACACAAAAACAGAAACGCACTGCAAATACTCACAACACAAACAAATACAGAAATGCGGTGCAAATATTCACAACACAACCAAATACAGAAACGCACAGCAAATACGCACATCGGACATGTTTAAGGGAAGCGCAACGGTGACGTACCTGGCTGGGACATGCTTGTCAGTACTCTGAAAGGTGAGATTATTGTTTATTTTAACACCCTGATCATGTTCCTTAGCTTCTGTTTTTATATTATTAGCCTAAATAAGCTGACGAAATACACAATTACTGTAACTGTGAAAGGTTATGTAAGCTGGCTAACTTAATTTTTACAATCTCAATTACGAAAATGAACCATGGTTTTACTATTTTAAAAAATAATAAATAAAATAAACATGGTTACTACTATAGTTAAACCATGGTTAATTTTCGTAAGGGTTCCATTGTGGTCTGTGCTACTTGCAACGCATTTCTGTATTTGTTTGTGTTGTGAGTATTTGCAGTACACATGTTGTCAAACTGATAATTTGCTGGTGCTTTTTCTATTTGCATGTGTTTTCTTAAGTTCAGAAGTGTAAAGAGTACCTAAAAACCATACTTGAGTAAAAGTACAGCTACCTTACAGTGAAAATTACTCCACCAAGTCAGCAATTCCAAAACAACTTGAGTAAAAGCCTTAGAGTATCTGATTTTAACAGTACTTAAGTATTTTACTTATACTAAATATAGCCTCAAAGATGCACTAGTCAAAGAGAATGTGCCAGTCAAAAACTGTAACGTTGTGGAGAAGCTGGGGAAACCAGGCAGAGGCAAGGATCTATGTGCTGACATTTCATGGAAAAATTAGAACAAACAATAAGCCAAAAACCAAAGGGAACAAAGAACAGAATGACTGGCAAACGGAAAACCATTACATTCAACAGCTCACAAGGAACTAAAGAAAAACTAGGGCTATATATACACACACAGGGGGCTTACAAGCTTAACAAGATAAGACACACCTGGGGAAACTAATCAAGGGGAACCAATGAACAAACGGACTACAAACTGACTACAAACACCACAGGAGACAGGAAGTGACATAAAAGTCCAGTGCAAATATTCACAACACAACCAAATACAGAAACGCACAGCAAATACGCACATCGGACATGTTTAAGGGAAGCGCAACGGTGACGTACCTGGCTGGGACATGCTTGTCAGTACTCTGAAAGGTGAGATTATTGTTTATTTTAACACCCTGATCATGTTCCTTAGCTTCTGTTTTTATATTATTAGCCTAAATAAGCTGACGAAATACACAATTACTGTAACTGTGAAAGGTTATGTAAGCTGGCTAACTTAATTTTTACAATCTCAATTACGAAAATGAACCATGGTTTTACTATTTTAAAAAATAATAAATAAAATAAACATGGTTACTACTATAGTTAAACCATGGTTAATTTTCGTAAGGGTTCCATTGTGGTCTGTGCTACTTGCAACGCATTTCTGTATTTGTTTGTGTTGTGAGTATTTGCAGTACACATGTTGTCAAACTGATAATTTGCTGGTGCTTTTTCTATTTGCATGTGTTTTCTTAAGTTCAGAAGTGTAAAGAGTACCTAAAAACCATACTTGAGTAAAAGTACAGCTACCTTACAGTGAAAATTACTCCACCAAGTCAGCAATTCCAAAACAACTTGAGTAAAAGCCTTAGAGTATCTGATTTTAACAGTACTTAAGTATTTTACTTATACTAAATATAGCCTCAAAGATGCACTAGTCAAAGAGAATGTGCCAGTCAAAAACTGTAACGTTGTGGAGAAGCTGGGGAAACCAGGCAGAGGCAAGGATCTATGTGCTGACATTTCATGGAAAAATTAGAACAAACAATAAGCCAAAAAACAAAAACCAAAGGGAACAAAGAACAGAATGACTGGCAAACAGACAACCATTACATTCAACAAGGTACAGTAACTAATTACATTTATTCCAATACTTTACTCCTCTGCTTAAGTTGCAGCACGTTGAGCTCCCTCGGCCACAATACCAACTGCCATTTATACAATTCAAAGTGTTGTTGACATGAAGTTGCAAAGTTACTTAGTCAGCAGAATATCTAAAAGAGGACCATCAAAATAAGGTGTCACTGTAATATTTCTTAAAAAAAAGCAAAACACAAGTGTAGACTCGTTTGATGTTAGCATGTTGCTAAGCTAACAACATGGTATTCTAATAGAGTGGATGCAAGAATTCAAGGATTCAAAGCGTTTATTGTCATGTGCACAGTGAGGAAACGAGTTTCCCTGTACAATGAAATTCTTTCTTTGCTGTCCACAGTGAATGCCAAGACAAGTGCAAAATAAACACACACACACATACATACAAACAAACATAATAAAAAATAAAACTATGCTGCAGAAGTTGAAATATAGACTATGTCAGTATAGAAATATAGACTATGTACATCTGTATGTGCGAGTGTGCAATATTGACTTATGTGCAAAACAATAGTACAGTAGCATGTAGCAAATTGAGTGCAACTACACGTTAATAACAGCAGCAGTAACATTAACAGTGTGCAAATTGAGATGAAGCTACTTGATAAAAAATAGCAGCAGTAACATTAACAAATGTGCATTAACAGTGTTGCAGGGATTAATTTTTTAGGCCAAAACTTGTAAATGAGTTGGCATTTTAGCACTTCTGGTTGGTTGGTTAGTTAGTTGTTCGTTCGTTTTTTCTTTAATGCGTTTTTGCTTAATTGCTTGCAGTAAGGTCTGTGGTTAATACAAGCTAAAGATATTTTAACGTTTTATTCTACAACATAAGATACATCAGTAATAGCCCCATGTGATTTTTTTTAAAGCTTTCTTTTTTGAAAAAGGTTGCTAACAACAGGTTTGTCGGGGAAATTAAATTTGATCACACTGAAACAGATAAACTCATCTACTCACTAGTCCACTTTCACAGCCTCATTTGTATTCTAATTATGCTCTTGCTAACTATTTTAACTCAAATGTTCAGCAAAAAAAAATTTCAAATAAAGACCGATTGAGTTGTTGGAAGCTTAATGGCGGTGACGTTGCAGTCATAATGTAGTTTGTTTATAGTGTAGGCCGCTTAGCTTTTTACTTCTGTTGATTGTATATTTAGGCTTCAAAATCTGGGTTTTTTCTGCAATAATCCAAAACCCAATGGGAAAAATTCTATTGGGTTTTTGTTGAGGGAACCAGAGTGATGCTAACTTCTGGGTTGGCCTACAAAAATATCATCACCGCAACACTCTATAAGTGAAATAATACACAACTCAAATGTAAAATAATTATTTTTAAAATTACATTTTAATTTCTCTCACTGTCTACCAATATCTTGAAGGGATATGTTGAGGCACATAATGCCTCCAAACGCTCTCATAGGCAGCTCACTAGGTTCCGGAACAGCAGCTAATTTGCATTATTTGATCATTCCTTCCTTATTTGAGAGTTGCAATTATTGCAGTACACCTCTGATCTCACATACCTATCAGATGTCACTGTGTGCAGACTTGTGACTTATGTGAGAACTATCTGTTAAAGTCCTGCGGTGAGTCAGAATGTCAACATGTTTTTTCCCCCTCCTTTTAGACGAGATTAACTTGTCAAACGACTGGTCCTCCGCCAGACTGGTCTTTCTGAACGGATCTCAGCGTCTGATCCTTCACGGGCCAACGGCGGAGGCTTAACAAAGCACAGGCCCGATCAGAAGGAAAGGAAGGGCGCTGTGGATTTAGGATCGTTTTACCTGGATACGGATTAGAGCGTCAGGTGCGGTTGCACGCTAGCTTGAACCACATTCATTTTAGGTCCACTTTCAAGCTGAGAGACACAGACCGCACCACAGAGTCAGACGTGTGTTTGTAGGTGTTTTCGTGTATTGAGACGTATGTCCGTGAGCCGACGGCGTGAAACAGGTTATACCAAAAGACGCAGGGATTAAAGTGCAACACGGCCCACTCTTACACTTCCTGTACCTGCTCGTGTTTTTGTGCTTTGCTTTAATTGGTAATTATTTTTCAGGGTTAATGCCTTCATTCAGACTGTCACTGTGCCATCAGGAGCAAAGGATTAGGAGCCCCAGGGAGACGAGCAGGGAGATGAGACACTGGCAACGGGAGGACAGCTCATTTTTACACAGGCAGAGAGGGAGGACAGCTCATCTTTGATCCGGCAGGGGCTTCGCAGGCCAGAGGGGTGACAGCTGCATTTTCTTTAGCCCATTCATTTGAATTTGAATTCTATCTTATGATGCAGCTATGTGCCGGCTTGGCAGGGCAGTGGGGTAATCTGCTCCATACAAACGCCCGGGCTTTCTTCCTGTGTGCCCTCTCAGAGATTTAAGTAATTAAACTTAAATTGAATGCATAAAAAACCTCACTTGTACCGGTGGCTGTCTTGCTCGTGCCAGGAGTGAATAGTCAGGGCTGTCCTCTCTCTCTAATCCCTCTTACTATTTCTGCCCTCCTGACTTTGGCTGGCCTTGTGCTGGAAGCTCGGCATTCCTCTCCAGACTTCTTTGCGAGCTGGAGAACGAAATTTCTGAACTCCCACAGTGAATTGGAATAAACATCTGTGTTGGTTGTCTTCTGCTGAAGAATTCTGCTCCTGCAGTTTCATACGGCAGAGCCGATATTACATCACATTTCAGTTATTACTTTCGTTACGTTTTACTTTCTTAACAAACGTTCCTCGACTTATAGAGCAAAAATCCCCTTCATTTCCTGAATGAGTGATTGATTTTTAGCAATAAACCTTGTAAGAAACCTTTTAGGGCAGGCCTATTATGAGTCACAAGGCTGTTAAGTAAGGGATAATGTACAGTCAGCCGGTCATTATCGCAAAATAGACTCTGGTTTACCCTGTCAGGTTTATTTTGCGACAATGATGGGTGAGTGTACATTATCTTACATACTACATGACTACTCACCAAATAGATAAATATGTGGGCATGATTAAGTTGGGAAATATTGATTTGAGTTTGAATTATACCTGCATGTTATCTATATCAATGGTTTATGCTTCTGTAGAATATTTCAACTCAAGTAAATCAAGATCAATTGACAAATTCACAGTTAATTTTATTATTGCTGTAATTCTAAAATGAGATCCACCAGTAGAAGAAAAGAAAGGAAACCAGAAGTTATATCTGTTATGTTCTACACTGATCTACAAGCGTTTAGTCAAACGAAAACTGAGCTTTTTAAAAACGTTCTCCCAAGTGGATACATTTGAAAATGTGGTTTTATTTTGCAAATAAAGTTCAACATAAACCTATACTATTTAAATACCAATAAAGTGGGGACTTATGATAATTACGCCACAATTCTAAAATTAAGATTACAGTAGAAAAGTTTTTCTGTTCTAAAAATACAGATTTGTCAGCATTAGTGAAACAGAAGGTTTTAGAATAAACCCAAAACACAGTCTTCGCAGCGCCGCTTCAAGTCAAACCTTAGGATTCACGTTTAGTCATGTGATGCAGTCATGTGATCTATTTGAGTCATGTGACCCATGTATACTGGCATTATTGTGCCTGCCTTCCACGTTTATAGCCTTGTTAAAGATAAATCTTATTTTGTACCATTGTCATATTACATTTCTGTGCATTAATGTGCATGGCTTCGGAATATATGATGACATTATAAGATTATACAATGTTTTCATGGTACTTTCACTGTAGTATCACTGAAAGAACAAAAACCAGAGCAAAGTTAAGTAGATTTGCCTACCATTTGCTATAAAAAGAACATTGTTTATCGGAATGTATAGCATGTGCAGGCAATTTAACGAAACAGACTGGAGGTCCCATGCTATTGCCGGGGGGGGGGGGCCCCATGCTATTACAGCAGAGGGGGGGATGCCAACACATCTAACATAAAATACTCCTGTGAAAGTCTGTGGCCTTAGGCGTAATACCTTTTATGTGACCAAAATCTTTTATTGTATCCAAAGCGTTCACATGGAGGCTTCTGTGATTATGTTTAGCTGAATGGATGACAGGATGAGAAGAGATAAGGTCCGATTTGGCACAGTCTTCCATCACAGGCGCCTCGGTGGCCAACGCACGGATCCCACATCAAAGTCTGAGTGGAAAAAGTCTTGCGGGAGTGACCTGTTACAGCAAACAACTAATAAAGACAGAAGACAGACTAAAAGGGGAATTGGTTGTGCGCTCACATATACATGAGCAGCCCAGCAGCATCACTGGGAGCTAATTGCACCCTATGTGTCTCAGTGGGCATTATATGTGTATGTTTTCATTTACAACAGAGAGACCTCCAAGGCCTGGACAAAAATCCCATTTAATAGTTACCTGTCAAGCGTTAATTAACTGTACTTTTCTCATCCCGTGCTTTTCATGGTGCCTGCAGCGAGACGTTCCTTTCGAGTGGTGTCTGTCTCAGCGCCTTCGCCACCCAAAGCTCAGAGACGGGTTTTAATTGCAACACGACGACCACAAGAAACACACAAAATCCTCATAAAAGTATAGAAAAGCTGGCTGCGTTCCCAATGAGGGCAGCAAATCATGGAGTAATTACAGGTAAGCGACCTCTCCATCTCAGACGGATCTACGGGGAGGGAGATTTTTCAATATTTTACGTATGGTCACAGCTTGGTGTTTTACGTACTGTTTGAATGTTGGCTGCGGGGCCTATAGGCGGTGCCCTCTTCTCTTTAAGCCAAAATAATACATTAGGCAGGTAATCTGCATTGCCCAGCATTATAACTATTAATCTAACCACTTTATTCACGATGTTTCAAATTATTGCTCAGTATTTTTGTTTTCCAGTATAAATTCTAAAACATTATTTACTTGAGATACTAAATTAAATAGATATATCTTGTTTTCATTAATTCATTCATTTATTCATAAATAAATAAATAAATAAAAATTAATAAGTGAGTTTTTTGTTGAACAGAAAAATATTTGCCAGTGTGGCGAGAAAAATAAACTTGTTTTACCTTTGAATTAAGGTTTAATTTTTCTCACCTCATTAGTAGTTTTTTTTTTTTTAAGCATAAACTCACTTATTTTTGATACTTTCTTTCCATAAAGTCTTTTTCAGACTTAATATCTTAAGTAATAATCCTCCGGTTTCACAGACAAGGCTTAAGCCTAGTCCTGGACTGAAATGCAAGTCTGGGGTGTTTTAACTGAAAGAAACTTGCACTGACTCGATCTTAAAATATGTCAGTTCTGTTGTTTTGTCTCAAGATGCACATCAGTAGTGTTTTTATCTAAGTCACATTTGTAAAAGTTAATTAAATGTCCTAATTGATCTATGGCCTAATCCTGGTGTAATCTAAGCCCTGTCTGTGAAACCGGGCCTTATTGGCATTCTTTCACTTATCTTGATTTAAGAATGCTTATACGTTTATGCTGGAAAACAAGACACATATTGTTTATTGTTTGTTTGTTTATTTATTTATATAGCACAGTTTAATGCAACACCAGGTTGCCCAAAGTGCTTCACAATATCACAATAAAATTACATAAAAACAATCATAGTCTCAAATAACAACACAAATCACATAACAACATGGATACAATTTAAAATAACTAAACTAAACTAAAAATATGTTAAAAGTATTCATTCATTCATTCATTCATTCTTTCTTTCCATTTATTATTCATTAATTCAATCATTTACAGTGTAAGACAAACTTACATCTTTTTTTTTTCAAAAAGAAATTTTTTTTTTTTATTCTGCTCTGTGATACATGATGGAAATTTCCCAGGGAGGCTGTAATTCTCCTGTGGGAAGTTCCAGAAGAGTGCGCATACAACAGGACAGTGGTTGTTATGCATTTTTGAAAATCATGAACAAGAGTTTGTTGCGATCGAATGGACAGGGGAAGACAGCAGACACTCTATCGATATATATTTTTTAAATGTATAATTTTTACTTACACACACACTAAAGTTGAGGTAGTTGGAGGTGCGTAGAGCCCCCCACACCCCTTCATTCCTAGCTGACATTTTGCTATGTTGGGAGAAGTCTCGGAGGGGACATTCATGACTCCACCCTCAGCCATTCCTCTTTAGGACATCTTTGTCTACAGGGCTACACGAGAGCCAGCGCGGTGTGTGGGAAAGCGTCCCTCCCTGCCCGCTCTCTAAGATGCCTCACAGCTATTTCCACAGTTTGCATAATAACTGGCTACATGGGGTTCTTTCTAGAAAGAGTTTCCTGGTAAGTGGAGCAGCGGAGGTCCTCTGGAGACACGTCGAGATTCCACCAGGAGTGGGGAAATCACAAAGTTACGCTATAAAAAGCACAAAACAGTGGAGTCTTGCTGTTTAAATGATAATTTCAGTAACTTTTCAAAAGGAGGCTCATGCAACCGCATAACAATAAGCAGGGGACTGATATGTGAAAGCAGAGTTATTTAATTAGCCCCTATGAGTAATATTTTTGAGTTCTTTTGTGCTGCCCTTTTTAATGAGAAACTCGTCTTGGTTGAAAGACTTGGTTATTTTGCTGTTAACTTTTATTTGTATTGTCATTCTCAAAAGGAATGCCTACTAAGTCGTGGTTTGAAACACGGATGACTTTCGTGTTCATGGAAATTGTTCAACCTGGTCTCACTGGAAAAATGTGACTCTGCCTTCAATTTTGCAAAACTCTAAAATCGTAACAATACATACAGTTTGCTGCAGCTAGTGGCGGCAAAACACTAAAAACTCCATTTCACACAAATTATGATTACAGGAACAGATGATCAATTAATAAAGACTTATTTTTGCCAGTTCTTTGCACGAAAGGCCTCAAAACACTTTTACCATACTCTATGAATTGGAAGCTAATGACAGGCTTATACCAATGTTAAAGTTTGCATCACATAATCATCTTTTTTAGGTAATAAACTCTGCATTTGCTATTCAGTAAACAGTGCGAGTCCTGTAAAACACGACACTTAACAAATTAGCTCAAAGAAGCAAGTAAAAATTGCAATTGTGCTTTTATGTCATTATTGTTTTTTGTTTTGTTATTGTTATGTTTTACAATTGTTATGTCACAATTGTGCTTTTACATATTTGCATTTTACATTTATCCATTTAGCAGATGCCTTTATCCAAAGCAACTTACAAATGAAGAATACAACAAAGCAATTTCACGTAAGAAGGCAATAACACAAAAGGTGCTAATAATACAAAGTTTCAAACATTGCCTAGCTTTTGCTCAAACTTTGAGTCAGATTTAGTGAAAGGTTTACTGTAGCACGAGAAACAATATAATAAATTGATGCCGCAAATCTGTGCTGGAGAAAATTGAACTTGTTCACTTGTTCAGGTCACTGTGAACATTTCACTTTGGAATTGCCACAATTTATTTAAGAAGCAATTTGATAGTAATTTTTGCAAAAAAAAAAAAAAAGTATCTTTTTTTTTTTTTTTTTTTTTTACTTTGAAAAGTAAGTAAAAAAACTTCTCTTTGTATTACATTACCTTTGCATCAAATTACAAAAAACTAGTTAACGCTAATGTGAGGGTGTTTTTTTTATGTAACTTCTTGGTGAGACAGTATTTACTGGGTAAATTCCAGACCTCTTTCCATATGTTTATCGCTGATTTATTTATTTATTTATTATTATCTTTTTTTTTTTTTTTTTTACTAACCTCCTGCAATTCAGTTTTACCAAGTCTATGTGCACTTGTATACATTCTTACACTGTATACATTGACATTCTTTTCAGGGCAAACATGCCTACTTTACAAGTGGATAAGCAGTAATCAGTGTTGGGAAATATAGGTTACAGATTACAAGTTACCTTGTTTAAAATGTAATAAGTAGTGTAAATATTTTGATTACTTTTAAAGTAATGTAACTGATTACATTTGATTACTTTTTGATTACTTTTCTAAATTTCTAACAAATGTTTTAACTGTTAATCATTTTCAAACATTTCATGCAGGCAGGGTTAACCTCAGAAGAGCATCACTTTATTAAACGGCCTTTAAAGTGCAGGAGGCATCGTGCACGTCAAAAACAGGCAAAGCAACAAACTACTATTAATCAACACAAAAATTACAGAAAATGTTCAGATGTAACCACCTTTGAAATCGTTAACATTTATTCTTAAGTATCTGTAATTTGATTTAAAATGTGTAATTAAATTGAAAAAAAAAAAAAATTCTCAGTAACTGTAATAGATTACAGTTACATTTATTTTGTAATTAAATTACATAATCCCGTTACATGTAACTAGTTACTCTTAATATTGGCAGTAATATAGTAGATTGTGACTTTTACTAAGTTTGCAAAAATATGAAAGTTATAAAGATTTGCCTGGCACAATTAAAGTTGCACTATTGCAAGAAACATTCTAAAACTTGCAAGCTAGAAAATGGGAAATGCAATTGCATTTAGCATCGAGTCAAGTCAAATCACCTTTATATAGCGATACCAGCCCCACTTTATTTTAGGTGGCTTTAACTACTGTATTTACATTTAAATTAATCATTTGATACAATGCACTTATCGTTTACATACATGTTTTTACATTGTACTTATATTTAAAAAAGTACCTGCATGTAATAACATCTGTAGTTAATTTCTGTAATTACACTGTTGACCCATCCCTTACACCTTTACCCACCCTTAAACCTACCCATACCACCAAACCTGTCCCTAACCTTACCCGTATCCCACCTCAATAGCAGCAAAAGGGTTTTGCAATAGTATATGAAATCAATAAGTACATAGTACTCATTTTTTTTAATTTTAAGGCCACCTAATATAAAGTGGGACCGTGATTCAAAGCAGTAATAAACACAGATTCACAGTAATAAACAGGAAAATAACAGAATCAAAATACAAAATACAGTAGTGTCATTATTTAGCTAAAGTCAGTTGAGTGTTGATTCAATTCAGTTCAATAACTGTGTAAAGTTAATCACTTCTGTCATGTGGGTGAACATGTAGTCAGTTGTGAATATAAGATTGGTTTATTGAACATTGGCACAATTTATTCTTAGGGAATTTTCTCCCACATGTTTTCGAATGGAAAAGCACTGGTTTCTTGTTTAGTCCCAAGTAAAGATGATGCTAGCTGAGTTAGCGAAGTTAGCAAGGGGAGACATTTAGTCAGACAAACTGATCACACACTCAGAGGTCAAAAGGTGAAAGCCTGAGACTATTTACACAGCCATTAACCTAGAGGAAGTGTTTGAGAGCTGCCAGTCAGTTCAAAGGTCAAGTGCACAGACGTCTGATCCCATCTGAAAACATTAGGTCACAGACATTCGAAAAACCGCTGACTTCTTTATAATTATAATATGTATGTATTTATATTTTACAGTAATTGTGTCCTTTCTTTATCATCCTAGCCTTAATTAAAGGTGCATGCTAAAGCAAGCAGCACTATTACCACTGCATGTGCAAGCATCAGTTAAGCACAGAAACTGATTTGAATTCAGGTATTCATCATATTTTGTAAAATTACATGATGAAGTACTTTTCCACATTATTTTAGGGGTTAGTTGAACTGACAGACATGTGCTTTAATGGGAACGCCCACTCGCCCACCAAACCATCCTTAATTTATCGTGTGAGAGTTTAAGTAACCATAGCTGACCATGATGAATGCAGCAGGCGTCATGTAATTATTGTCGCAGTTATCACCGTCACTGCTGATTGCTTACATCACACTGTCAAAATCTATTTTCTGTGTGATTAATGGCTATAGTTCTGGGAATACATTAGGAAGGTTTAGCCTAATGAGAGAAGAGCAGTGGTCTGCGTTTGAGAAGAGCCTCATGCCCACCAGTGTGTTTAATCTGTTCTGCTGACCTGGTGCTTGACTGTTGCCGTCACTCAGCATTTACAATCATGCCTTAGCTTTATATGTGCAGTGTAATATTTGCGGGAGTAGTTATGGACCTTGGCTCGTGACCAAAAGGTTGTCATAATCGTAATCATAATCAATCAGGGCGGTATGTTTATAATGAAGACAATGCATTCAAATAATATAGTAAAAAATACCAGTTTGCAGTTTCAAGCGGCATAACGAGCTGTTTTGTACAGCTAAAAATAACTGGAAGCGAATGACAGCGGAAGCAAGACACATGAAATTTATAAATGGCCGTGGCCATTCTAATATGAAAAAATAAGGTATAGTCTAACTCTAACTGCCAAAAATATTTTGAATTACATGAAAATGAAAATAAAATGTTCTGTGTAATAAAGCATTTTGTAACTGAGTTCATTTTCAATTTACGATAAAATTTGTTAACATAATTTAATGTATTAATTATCATGATCTTACAATAAACATTTTGGTACCACTCTATATTAGGTGGCCTTAACTACTATGTACTTTCATTTAAATTAATGATTTGATACAATGCACTTATTATGTACATACATGTTTTTACATTTTACTTATATTTTAAAAATACCTGTATGTATCTGTAATTAATTTCTGTTATTACATTTATAAATACACTTTTGACCCATCCCTTACACCTTAACCAACCATTAAACCTACCCATACCAACAACCCTGTCCCTAATCTTACCCGTATCCCACCTCAATAGCAGCAGAAGTGTTTTGCAATACAATATGAACACAATACTTACTTAAGTACACATTGTACTTATTTTTGATGTAAGTACATAGTAGTTAAGACCACCTAATATAAAGTGGGACCAACATTTTTATAGCATTCATTAATCTGGGATAATGTTAGTTAATTCATGCCTGTTCATAATATGTTAACAAATGTTTGTTTATACCTAAAAGGTAAAAAAAATAAATAAATAAATAAATTTGGCTATACAAAATGTAACATTATCCAATATTTATGAATACTGCAGCCATACTATTTATTATTAGGTCATGATATCTAAATCAATAACTAATGTCAACTAAATTAAATGAATGGAAAGTATTACATCCTGAAACCAAACAAGTTCAATGAGTTGCGGAAACAAATTGTACAGGAGTGCTGATAATTACTGAAATTCTAATCTATAGACTAGAATATATACATGTAAAATATTATTATATGATAATTAATACGATTAATTTTATTTCATTTTCATTTTCTACCCACCATTACAGTACTATTATATGTATGTATCAAGAGAAAAAAGAAATGGGTGTTAATACAATAAAAATATTGTGATTAATGTTATAATGTCCGATTAATGTTATAATGTCCGATATATATATATATATATATACATATTAACTTAAAGTAGCTTATATGCTCTCTTATCTTGAGTTTTGGTGTGTGAATCCATATAACTTGCATAATTTCTTTTAATAAATCACATTGTTTTTATTCATTTTTTTCTTTTTCATTAATAAAACAATACATTTATATTTTGAGTACAAATCACCATTGAGGCTTTTAGTAACTTATGTTATGTTTAACTTATTTTTATATTACTTAAAATAAATATATATAAGTTATAAATATGTTATATAAGTAAGATGCATCTGTCTTTGCAAAATTTTTTCCTTGAACTTTTCACTGACCCCTCAGAACCCACTTTCAGCCCCAGTTTGATCGTTCTGAACACTGACTGATTATAGCTTTATAGATTATAGCTTTTTTTGCTGCCAAATACACTATATAGTTTAGTTTATATGATTCACACCTACAATGTGTTGTTGTTTTTTTCCTGAAATGGTAAAATGCAAAAGCACCCAGATCTTCCCATCTCTGCTTGTTATCTGAGCTCATCAGTTACTGTCAGTTTCTCTGTCCGACTCATCTTGTGTGTTTCTTTGTCATCTCTGGAGATAAGGTGTCACATCTCGGAACGAGGTGCTATTGAGGAAGACATGCTATCACTTCTCACTATGATGATGATCGAGATATTTGCACTCTCAGTTAGGTGATATGGTCACTCCACTGAATGACTTGCAATGAAACTCTAGCATATATTTTGTCCTGGCTACATTCTGCAGTGGTGCGAAACAGCAGACTGGAACCCTTGGGACAAGTAGCAACGTGTCAGGTAATCAAAGGTGACAGGTGCCATTAAGGACAGGTGAACTCATGGTTCTAATGGCTGTTAAAAGGACAATTACCTCTTCTCTTGCAAGTTCATATGTCAAAAGGTCAAGTCTAGGTCTCATTCCTTACTCATGAGCCTATTTTGGTTAAAGACATGATCACACATAGTTCATCAGGTAGTATATTGTTTATATTGCTAAGGGTGTTGCGGAGTGATAAACAGAACCGTGGTTATAGCCCTGCTTTATTGTGACTAAAACACAACTGCTGACCAATCAGAATCAAGGACTGGAACTAACGGTTTTATAATATTATTTATAAACTGATCTAGTAAGTGGTACATACTCCTCTTAATGAAATACAACAACAGAGGTATATATGTGATGCCCCAATTGTTGGTTCGTCACAATTGATGAAACTAATATTGGTTTTACATGTGTAAATGTATTAAAGGAATGGTGGTTCTGCTAGACCAACAGAGGGAGCTATGAGAGTGCAGTGTGTTGCGATGCGTCTGCTTGGCTGCTGGTCATAACCCAGCGAGACGAGAGCTGATCACACGCACGTTTTTGTCCTGTCTTTATTCCACCATTTCACAGGCCCTGTGATAGTGGTGACTGAAGATTTCTGGGAACACTTAACTGTCAGTTGATGCAGAAGTTCTGTACCTGCTACAGTTCTTGGGGGCTCGTCCGGGATTAGCACCACCTGCTTATTCCACCATTTCACAGGCCCTGTGATAGTGGTGACTGAAGATTTCTGGGAACACTTAACTGTCAGTTGATGCAGAAGTTCTGTACCTGCTACAGTTCTTGGGGGCTCGTCCGGGATTAGCACCACCTGCTGGAGGAGTGGAGCTAATACAAAAGAATCCGAAGACCAGTTTGCCGTGGATCCCTGCCAGGAATCCTTGCTGTGGTTTGATTGTCGCAAACGGTGGCTGGGTGGTCGGTACGATGGCAAACGAGAGGAGAAATCTGGTGAGGGAGATCAGGAAAGCACTCTGTGAACTGGCTGCTGATGAACTTTTCCTTATTACCCCCTAATTTCAACACTGCTGACCCATCAGTCCTGTTTGAGCCAAGAGAAGAGACCTCACCCCTAGCACATCTTGACCTTGGAGAAGGACTGATTGAGATTCACAAAAGTGGACAGTCATATATAGAAATTCCAGTTGGGAATCACACTAAGCATGAGGTGACCATTCCAAAAATAACTATACTTGGGGAAATAGCAGCTATTGCTAATATTATCCAGACGGATCAAGTTGAATCTAACAACCCACAGGAGACTACTTCATCCCAGCTAGCACAACCGGGGGACGGCGACACACTGTGGCATCCTCCTTTAGACCTGAATCACCTGAAATCAAGTGATCAAGCAGTTGCGAGACAACTACTTTATGAAGAGTCGGCTGTGTTTGCGCGTAATGAAAATGACATTGGGAACATCCCCAGCCTACAGATGGCACTTAGTTTGGACACCCCTGGTGTCCACACCCTGGTGTTATTTTACTGGTTCTTTTCTGCCTTTTATTTATTTTTGCAAAGAACTAATATGACAACATTGGCCTCTCTGCTGCCCCCACTAGTTTTGGAGCACCCATGGCATTATGTTCGATAAGCAAACTGACATTTTTTTTTTTTTTTGGGCAAATGAGAAATAAATACGTTATTAATTTTAACATTAATTTGAAGTTTGTGTTCATTAACTTAAGTTAAATGTCACAACATGACTTGTCATGTGATCTCAAAATGGCAGCCACCATGTGGGAGGCCTTTATGTGGCATAAAATCTGTTTTTAAACCAGTGAAACCTTAATTTCATGTGAGTGTACATTTTAAACATATATATTTTAACGACATTTTAGCATTATTATTATTTTTAATGCTTACTACAAACCTAGATGCGCCTTATGAATCTTGACAATAAAAAACTGACACAACAACAACAGTTGCTAATGAAGAGTGAGTCAAGCTTTCCAGCTGGCAATAACTGCTCACGCTGACTACTGTTAACACTCACCTCTGTTGGCTCGTCCTGGTCCGTGGTGACAAGTGCTGGCTACCATCCAGAGCATTTTCAGCACCCAAAGAAACGGCATTCTGTAGACTATGAAAAGGGCTGGAAGTAAATGTGTACCACACAGAGGAGTCAATCATTCTTATATCAACAGGTCAGCATGCCTGACTTGAATTGCAGGTATTTAACTGAATGCATCTCTAAAAACAAGGATGTACAGTGAATTAACTGAGCTTGTCTTCAAATCTGAACTGAAATAACACTCCGGTCACAACAATTCACACATATGCTTCTCACTTTCTGACTTCCTGCCATCCAGACGTTCACTTTGTGATTCCACTGGTGTGCTATTTCTAAGTACTTTTAACTGAACTACATATTTTCCCAAGTAGCTTCAGTGTTTCCAAAGTGTAGTTCTTCCAGTAATAAGCAGTAATGAAATGCTTTCTCTTTTAAGTAGCACTGGGAAGTCTGATTCATTTTAGAAAACAAGTTCAATCATAAAGTTTATTTCAGTGAATTATTGTGAATCACAGATTATTTTGAATCATCACTTTTTACAATAACTTTTTTCTCTCAGTGATTTTCAGAAGTCTTTTTATGTCATGTTACTTTTTGTAGGGAAAAAAAATACACACTATTACTCAAATGTAATTTCAGACCCTTATCATTTTCTTTCTTCTATAGAACACAAAAGGAGAAATCTTGAAGAATGTACTGGTTGCTCTTTTTGATACAGTTAATGTTTTTTTTTTTTCAAACTTAACAAAATGATCCAAAGTAATCGTAAAAGTATAATAAGAGTAACCGTGATATTTGATGATTTTAATTGATCCTTGATTTTGTTCACAAAACTGGTCTGATGGTTTGTTTGAGAATCAGACCCTGTCCACACGAACGCGGTTATTTTTAAAACCGCAGCATTTTCTACACTGTTTGGTCGTTCGTCCACACGCAAACGCAGCACCAGGTCACTGAAACCGAACATTTTTGAAAACGCCTGCCAGGGTGAAAGTTTTCAAAAACTCCGGTTGCAGTGTTATCGTGTAGACAGCGAAACCGGAGTTTTTGGCTTGTGTCGTCGGAGCCTGCGCTGTTATCTCCGCCTACTGGAAACTTTTTCAGGCTTCTGATTGGCCAACATGGCTTTGCGGTTGAGATTATATCGCCACCTGTTGGCTTGGCATGCTCTTGACAGTGCTTCATAGCATGCGTTTGCGTTTTCATGTGGACGGAGATTTTTTTCATTACTAAAAATGATCAGTTATCTAGCCCACTTCACAAGGAATAATGTGTTCAAGTGGGTGTGTCATACAGTCTGTAAAAATAAACACATTTTGCACATTTTTATAGTATATAGAACTAGGGTTCGTGATTGATTTGCAGGGGGTTCATGAATTGATGAAAAGCTAATAATTGATTAATTCAAATTAACATTAAAATAAAAAAAATAAGACTGCACACTTAATCAAAATATAATGAAAATCACCATTTAGCTGTGCAATTAGTGCAATTATCAAATCAAATGCTGCGATTTAAAGTATGTGTGTTTCAGAGTGAAGCGCGGCACTGTGTTCACACGAGCAGTTCATGATGTGATGTTTTCAGCGTCTTTTAGAGTGCATGTGTTTACAATAAATGCAGTGAACTTCATCTCTGTATGTGCTGGGAGTTTACTTTACTGACACATTTGCATCATTTCCAACATATTTGTAAACAAAATTTCACAAGAATTGTGCCAAAAATAAAAGTTTGGCCAGGTTGTGTGTCTATATATATAAATAATTGAAAAAAAAATTATAAAAACAATTGAAATAAAAAACACAAAACACAAAAATTAAATATTAAAACACAAAAAAGATTCAATATTTCATCTGTTTACTTGCATGTTGTGTGACTATTAACCAACATCACAAAGCTTTGAATATACGAATGTTATTAATTTATTGAAATGCTAACGTTAATCTTAGAGGGTACTTCAAGTATTTTATGTCTAAGGGAATTGGTTGACAAAAATGTTTGGGAACCTCTGTTTGACTATAATTAAGACATCTACACTCTTTAGCTTCAATGCAGTTAGCTATGTTAGTGATTTGTAGTGCAGCCAACTAGCTTGACTTTGCTTTGCTTTGAATGTGTAGTTCACCTAAAAATGAAAATTGCTCATCAATCGCTCACCCTCATGTTCCAAACCTGACTTTCTTTCTTCTGCAGAACCAAAAGAAGATATTTGAAGAATGTTGGTAACCAAAACGTTTAGGTTGCCATTAGCTTTGTTTCCATCCAAAGTTGCGAATTTAACTTGGAATATCACACAAAACTTGCGAATAAAGCACTGTTTCCATCCAGCGAGATGAAGAGAACAAAATCGAAACTTCCTGATAAACTGTCTTTGCTGCCGTAAGAGAAGCATAGGTCTTTTTTCGTATATAATAAATTGTCACAGAGCACACTGATGAAACGCAATAAATGCAGTCATGTTATCTTGCTTTCAGTTATGTTGTCCCATCTCGCAGTCACATGACTTTTTAATGCGCATAGAGGAATTTATTTGGTAAATGTGTTTCCATTGTAGTTTATGCGCATGTTTTCTTAGCGGATAAAAAATGTATCTGCCTCAGTTTAACGCATATATCTTTTTTATGTACATTTTTAGAATTTTGCACATCTTAATGTTTCGATCAAGCATTTTTTTATGCAATATCCCAAAATGCGCAAAAAATACGTGGATGAAAACATAGCTACTTCCAAAAAATTGGAACCACTCCTTTAAAGTCACAATATGTAAGATTTTTTTTATTAAAATATCCAAAAAGCACTAGAGCAGTGTTATATATTTTGCTGACTTGTGTACTTACATTATCCCAAATGTTTCGAAGAATGTTTAAATCCAGAGAAATAAGCAATTTTAACTAGTGACACGAACTGTGTCTATAGTGTCATTGTGTCGCCTGCCAATGACGTCATAACCCCTTGATTTCCGGTTTTGTTTTGTAGAAAACATGAAAACACCAAAGACGCTTTAATATGTTAAGCGTTTTATTAGACCGGTGACGACCGCCCAGAGTAGCATTATAACAGAACTTTCAAATGTATCTAGTATGATAAAACAGCGCTGCTGTTTTTCCCCCACATACGCACGACCGGAAGGAGCGGAAGCCGTGTGTCGCGCTCGTTCAGCGGCCTCGTTTCGTTTCGAAGGCTTTCAGCCTCACCCTGCTTCATTCTACTACATTAATAAATCCTTAGCTCATCAATGAACATGATTTCTGCCCGAGTCCCGTCGGATTGCGTCGGCTGTGGGGATGAAGACGACAACTCCCATGATTCCACACTCAGTCACGGCGTCATCAAACTACGCCTTTGTTTCTTTTGAATATGCGCCCTCTAGCGGTGAAAACTTACATATTGTGCCTTTAAGTAAATTATGAGTAGCTTGTAGCTCAACGGGCTACAGTTTCAAAGTAGCTTTCCCAATTCTGAAGAATATCTGAGTTTGTCACAGTGACAAATCTTCCGCTTTCTGTCAAGAAAAATGATTCTATGAGGATCCCTAAGCAGGTATTAGCACATCTCAGTGTGTAACACTGCCTCTCTGAGGTCTGGCAGAACGCTGCTCCCGGCATTGAACTCCTAGACACTCAAAAGAGCCCTTTATCCCAGCCGTACAAAAAACACTGCCCCACCTCCGCCATCATTCCCAATGTTAGGCACAAGCTGCTTGGAATCCACCCCTAACACCCCCACCCGCATTTAAGCAGCAGACATCCTTTATGTTCACATGTGTCACTGCTGGTTTACTCTGTCAAAATCCTGCCGCACAATAGATGTGTAAAAAGATTGACCAACAGCTGTTTTCTGCACAGCCACCCACAGAGGCACAAAAGACTAGGGTAAAAAACACACCTGCACTTTTATGCAGCAGGAAAGCAATGCCTATGATACTACACACGGCACAGCGCCTGCAGTCAGCGAGCAGACCAACCGGCGTGCGAGATCCCCGCACAAGCGTCACATGATACGAGCTGTTGTGCAGCACAAAGGACAACCAAAGGGTCCCTGAAATATGAGAGCACAGAAAACATTTCGAGTCAATGTAAGTGTGTCAGTTGGACAGGGAACAGCATGGAGTGGAATGATGTTTACACAAGCAGTGAGTGTTGGCCATTATTAGACGAGGTGATTTTCATAAATATATATGTTTACTGTGGCACTTGATATTATCGCTTGCCACCACACTACGACAGTGTGGTGGCAAGCGATAATATCTCAATGACCTGTCGATCTTGAAAGTCTTCTTTCAAGAGAAGGGCAACTTCTCAGATCTCTTTTTATTGCTCTTTAGAAGAGGTATAATACATTGCATGAACAAACAGTAAAAATACTTTTCTTAATCAGAGTTTTGTCTGGTTTTTAGTAAAAATGTTTCAGCATCTAATCAAATTTACTTGAAAAGTAAATTATCAAGACTTGTCATTGAATAGTCATTTATTTTTCTTATCACATTGGTAAAAAAATGTCTTCTTCTACACATAAATCTACTAATTTTTATTGAGATTTATGCTTAAAACAAGACAAAAAAATAACTATTTACCAGAAAAAAATAAACTAAATTCAAGGTATATTCTCTCAAAGCAAGTCTTATTCTTACACAATTTACTTGCTTTTCCTTTAAGTGTATCTTCTTCTAAGGACATTTAGAGATTTTTACTGTAAGACAAGGCAAAAACTTACATTTTTGTTGGTCTTTTTCTGTCAAGACCAATGTATGGTAGATTGTTTCCACCTTTGAATAAAATAATTGTGACAGTATATCTCACAATATGGATTTATATCACAAAATGTGGCTCTATTTCTCACAATTGTGACTTTCTTTCTCATAATTGCATCGTTATATCTCACAATCTGGCTTTATATCTCCAAATGTGACTTTATATCTTGCTGTTTGAGTTTTTATTTATTAACCTTTTTCTTTTCTTTTTTGTCTTTTGCAGCTGTGACTTTGTATCTCAGTTTACATTTTATTTGAAACAGACTTCCATGCCATTGAGCAGGCAGTTTCATGGAGGATGGATGTGGGTCCCGCTCATCACTGGCCCCAAGAAAACATTTTCTTGGTCTCCTCAAAGATGATACACCAGATTTGAAGGACTATTGCATTGAAAAACCTCACAAGTTGCTTAGTTTTGGGGAACAAACTAAACAAAAATGCTTCAGTGGCAGCAGATAAAAGTAAAACACACTTTCTATCAACAGCAACATGACTACGTTTTTGTCTCTGTGTTTGTGTCTTCACTAAAACAATAGTCAGCAGACCACGGAGAAAACTCGCACTGTTTGGACTGCATTTGGAGCATGAAACCGGCTTGGTCAGTCAGTGAGAGTTAAAAAGACAAACTGGATGAAGCCGCTTCTGGTTTTGATTTCATTTGAGAGAGTGTCTTTTCTACTCTTGCACAAGAGCAAACCTGTCCTCCGGTTGGATGGCGGCCAAGCGAACATGCCGAGACCGACAAGGATCCTCAGTGCATTTCCCCGTCATCTGTAAACCCACCACCTCTGGCAGGCCTTGATAGCGTATCGCTGTGTAAATTACGGAAGGACCCAGAAGATCTCCAAAAAGCCAAACTCACACGTGCAGTCTGAGGTCACGTCTGTAAAATGTGTGTATAAACGTGCTAATGACTCAACAGTGATATTTTGCAACACTGCAAATGCAAAAAGTTAAGCTAGAGTGGACGGGAATGCTCTGAAATGATGAATTTCTGTCTACCACTTATAAGTGTGTGTGTGTGAGAAAGTTTGTGTCCAGACTTTCAACAAAAGTAGAACTGTCCCCCCCTACTGGCCCAGAGCTCCATATTGCCTCAGAAAGTTCAGAGACATACATTCAGATATGTTTGCAATGCATTTGATGGATGTTAAAGTAGTGTTTATTAAATTCAGTACATTTTGTATATTATCCCACTCTTAGTGGGATACTGTAAATTTGATAGTAAACCTGCCTCTAATTTCATTTCCTGCTTATTATTATTATTTTTTGCCTCACTCGCTCACTCTCTCTCCCCCCTCTCTCTCTCTCTCTCTCTCTCTCGCTCTCTCTCTCTCTCTCTCTCTGTCTCTCTCTATTCTTAATATATAATTGTCAGATAACTCTGCCATGAATTAATGTACAAACAGACATGGTCTGACATGGGCAATCTACTATTAACTTGGTCAAAAAGACCACTGCCAAGGTTTGCACTAATAAAATAATAAAAAAATAAAAAAAAATTTTAAATTTAAAAAAATAAAATATTGATTAAATACTTGAGAAGCAAAATTGCATGACACATTTTCAGAAAATATCTTGAATTGTTTGTTTTTCTTATCCCATAGACAAATTGTTTTGTGTTTTGCTATATGCCTAAATATTTGTGAGGTTTAAGAAAAATATATATTAAGAAAAATAATTTAATTCAAATAGTTGAACTCTCTGAAAGGTAGTCTTACAGTTCTCAAGTAAATGTGTTTTGTTTTAAGAACGCTTAGATTTTTAATTGTGAAAAATGACAAAAAGACTGATTAACAAATGAACCTGCCTCGTTCATACAACAGTCTTTTCATTATTACCATGGTGATGTGCACAACACTGAGAGCAAATACATAAAATGTATGCAATTGCATCAGATGCTGAAAATGTAAAGCAAAAAACAAAACAAAAAAAGGAGGCCTTTAGGACCACCTCTAAACTCAGGACCACCTAAACGTTTTCCATCTTGTGCTCACAGAAGCCATAATGCTGTAATGATTTAATTGCTCTGGGACTGCAAGGCTAATAAGGTTTCTAAATCAGTCTGCTTTATTTGTTTTCTTTTTGACTTGCGGCAAGAGGAAAAATGCAGTGGGTCTAATTGGAACACTGTCGTTAAGAGATATTCAGTATTAAAGTTTCTTCCTTTAGTAATAGTTTTGTGGATTTTTTTTTATAGCTGACTTCTGTTCCTCTTGTCAAAGCAACTTCAAGAAGGACGTTTTTTAAAGCCAATATAGCCGTGTCATAAAATACAGTAGTTTCTTAGCAGCACACAGATCCCGAGAGATGTGGTGAAGAAATGGAGGCCACCGCCTTCTTATTGCATCATGGATAGCTCCTGGTGAGATGAGCGAATTTTTGTATTACAGAACAGATGACTTTAACGTTTTAGTCCTGAAAAGAGATTTTGACAAGATGTTTTTTGTTTTGCCAGGGGCATTATGCACCTACTTTCTGAGGGGACACTCGTGGCGGTCCTACCTGAATATGTAGATTTAATTTATTGTGTAATGGGACCTGGTTGCAACATCTGATCTAATGCAGTTTTGATAAAAACTCATTTTTTGCTCTTCAGGCAAAAGTTTTGAGACATATAAGGGTGGGAAGATAATTACAGATTTTTTAAGAAAGAAAAATATCACACTCACCTAAAGTGTGACTCCAATGAACTCACCTACACCTTTTAAAATCTACAGTGTAGCTTTTTTACATGCATAATTGCGTAAGACAAAACCTTTATGTAATTTGGAGTTGTCAGTCAAAAATAACTGGCTTTTTAAAAATGCTTGTAAATCTTGCATGCTATATTATCACCAAATCTTGGATTCAATTTTTTTGACCTTGTGAACTTGTTTTCTCTTAGTACAGGTTTTGTATTTCTTTTTGGAGCTGATTGGTTGTAGATTTCATTGATAGCTTATGCACCTCAGTTTTTGAGTGAAACAAAACAAGCAAACAAACAAAACCATTGTGGAAAAATGTGGCAGTTCATTTAAAAACTGAGGTGCCTAAGCACAGATCAATGAGGCATATGATCAATCAGTTCCAAAAAGAAATACAAAACCTGTGCTACTTGAAAGCAAACAAGTAAACAAAGTAAAAAGACTGAATCCAATATTTGGTAATAATATAGCATAACATGAATTTTTTGTAGGTTCGTAATTTTTAGCTGGGAATACCACAAGTGTAACAAAGTGAGGAAAAAAGTTATTAAAAAGTACAAAATTTAAATTTTGGGGTTGTTGTTATACCCCTCAGCAAAGTCAAATTTTAGTCCAATGCAATAACATTAACAATAATTTTCAGGCGGGG
>NW_015636562.1:255158-257832 GCF_001515625.1 Sinocyclocheilus rhinocerous
ATCTCCCAATAAAAATGGCCAGAACACAACATGAGAGTTAAATGAATAGTTCGTTAAAAAAAATAATAAAAAATAAAAAAATTCAAGAATTTTTTTTTTTCCAAGATGTACATTTTGCATTGCGTCACTTGCTCATCAATGAATCCTCTGCAGTGAACAGTGAATGGGTGCCGTCAGATTGAGAGTCCAAACAGTTGATAAAAACATCACAATAATCCACAAGTAATCCACACCACACCAGTCCATCAATAAATGTCTTGTGAAGTGAAAAGCTGCATGTTTATAAGAAAGAAATCCATCATTAGGACGATTTTAACTTTAAACCGTTGAGTGCTTTATCCACAATATTACTTTTTCTAGTGAAAAAAGTAATCTTGTCTAAAATAGGAGAGAAATATGCACAGATTAAGCACCATTTACAAATAAAAACATTCCAAAACAGTTTTAAAACATATGTCAGTGGATTTTGATGATTTTGATGTGGGAGGACAACAAGGGATCAACATTTTCACTAGATGAAGTATTATTATAGATTATGGACTTGTATTTTGACCAAAGGAGGTGGTTTAAAGTTAAAATGCCTTATTAATGGATTTGTTTCTTACAAATATGCAGCTTTTTCGCTTCAGAACATGCTAATTTATGGACTGGAGGGGTGTGGATTACTTGTGAATTATTGTGATGTTTTTATCAGCTGTTTGAAATCTCATTTTCTCGGCACCCATTCACTGCAGAGGATCCATTGGTGAGCAAGTGATGTAATGCTAAATCTGTGATGTAATTTCTCGATATCTGTTCTGATGAAGAAACAACCTCATCTACATCTTGGATGGCCTGAGAGAGAGTACATTTTCAGAAAAATGTTTGGGTGAACTATACCTTTAATTTCAGTTAAAATACCTAAAATTCCTTAAAACAAGATCCTGCTGCATTAGATACTACAGAGCCTCTAAAGGGATGTGGTGACGGAAAAAGGAATATGAGATGAGAGAAAAAAAAATATTTGAATGCTTTTGTGCTTACTTGCAAAACTGTATGCTAAGTGTTTTGGGTGTGGATTGCTTCCTATCTGAAATCAAAAGAGTCTGATGATTCTTTATGATATTGTCGTTGAATAAGCCTCGCAAGATTACTTACACACTGAAGTTTAACACTCAGGGTTATGGGTTTGTTCAACTGCCTTAGCAAGGATCAGTAACAAAGAAAAGTCATTTCTATCATCATTTGAGTTCAGCAATAACTTTCAACTCGGTTGTTCTGTCTTAATTGAACTGGTACTAATTGGCATTGGAGAGAGATGCAAGGCGTTGAGGGTGTCACCCGACTGGAAGTGTGAAAAGGTAAGTTTATACTTTGAAGGTCTGGATCATGGTACCTGGTTCAGAACACAATGCCATCACGACTCAATTATCACCTGCTATATATACATGTCGCATCAAGGGAGGGCAAGACTGCAAAAAAAACAAGACCTCAATCAACACAATGTCTGGAACGCATGTGAGAAAGTCAAGGAGAGGAGTCACTTTCTCACAGGTACTTTCAAATGAGCCTTTAACACTTTTCTTCTTTGACACAATGCAAATCAGCAGAAATTAATTTTAATTGCAAAAGACTGTGTCATTGCCTAATGTGTTGGAGAATTCGGATGCGGTAGGAGTCATTGTCATACACTTTAAAAGCCATTGGATTCCAATTAATCATTTTAATACCGACCTCTCTGAGTTTTTATACACACATACTCTCTCGGCTGTAGTCGCTCTGATGCGTATCACCTTCGGCTCTCTGATTTTCCCAGTTTCAGGACTTGCTCCTTTTGTTTAATGGCTGGCTGAGCCCTCTCTGGTGATTTGTCCTCTCCTCATCTGCATGGGCCGTAGAAATTCCCCCCGGAGCGCCGGAGGAGCTATTGTTCTCATCACAGGTTGGGTTCCTCCGCCTGAACCTGCTCTCGCTGATGAGTCGGAGCAAGGAAACGCAGGCAACGAATAAAAGACAGGACTGACAATGATTGATGTCTGAGCGCTCTCCCTGATTCGCTGATTAAACCCATCAATCTATATGCAGAGGAGTTGTCCGATGCAAATGGATCCAATCTGCCGAAACAGAGTAGTATTGTCTGTGTGTTGTGGAGAGTGCCAAAGCTGGAGAGACCGCGATTGGCAGCTTTAGGCTCGTGGCTGGAAACAGCTCGGCGGTGGAATCGGAGGTTGTTCTGTGTTAATAGAAAAACTATTGCACCTGATGGGACCCGTTTTTTGAGAGGGGTGGGCTTTGCACTATGTTAATTATGCAGAAATTCTCATGTGCACACAAAGGGCAGGATGTTACGGTAACTCTGCTGGAACGGGTCCTTCCTCTCAGATCTCTCTGATGGTGAAATGGCAAATACTTATTTTATCATGGTGTTTGCTAAGGCAAGCATCACTATTATTATTGCTCAAGCTCATATTTTGAACAAACCCCAACCTTAAGTATGAAGCTTTAGTGTGTGATTTTTGTGTCATGAGGATGATAAAAATAACACTTTATGTTCTTGCAACATGATAAGGCAATTTATTTATTTGTTTGTTTGTCTTGTGGACGGGCATGTTTAGGGACCACAATATCAAAGGCAGCATTTACAGTTTTGGCCAATTACAAAATGTTCACTGCTAAAGACAATATATATATATAT
>NW_015636562.1:257876-263183 GCF_001515625.1 Sinocyclocheilus rhinocerous
ATGCGGTTTTGATTCAAATAAATATCTGATATCCAGTCATCTAACTTACAAATCCATTTAAAAGTTTGGAGTCTATATGATTTTTTAATGTTTTTGAAAAGAAAAATCAGTATCAAGGCTGCACTTACTTGATTAAAAAAAAGAGTAAAAACTGTACTATTGTGAAAATATTAATGCAATTTTCTTTAGAAATATTAATACAGTTCTCTATTTTCCTATTTTAACATGTACTGTATGAAAATTCCTGTAATCGTAAATTCAGTGTCACATGATCTTTCAGAAATCTAATATGGTGATTTGCTGCTCAAGAAACTATTTTTGTTATTATCTCAGTTGAAAATGATTGTGCTGCTTAATATTTTGTGGAAAGAGTGATACGTTAAAAAATAGTAAGTTCAAAAGTACAGAATTTATCTAATTAAGTTTTTCGTAGCATTGTAAAAGTCTTTATTGTAACTTTTGATCAATTTAAAATCTTGATCAATTTTATTCAGCATCTTTGCTGAATGAAACTATTAAGTTCTTTTAAAAACTCGTGAACTTTTGAAAGGTAGAGTACATTTAAACATTCATATCTGATTCTTCTCTTAATTCTGGATATTTTTACACTGTTGCAGTGCATGACAGATAGGCACAGGTAATGTTATATAGGGATACGGTAATGGGAACTCCAATGTATGGATTATGAAGGGATTACCAAAAGAAAAAAAATATATTTATTTATTCATTTTATTTAGCGCTTTATTTTTGAAATATGTGGGACTTTTGGAAAAGTCACATCTGCATGCCCATTAACTATGACAATGACACTTCCTCAGAGTCAAGCCTGGTTTATTTAGTAATGAGCTGCATACTCCAAAAGCAAACACTGTGGGCTCTTTTGACTTTGGCTAGCAATTAAGTACTAGTTACAGTAGGCCATGGCTGTAACAAAATAGTACACTTTAAAACCAGAAAGAAGTAACTGAAGACACAAATAAAGAAAGTTTGTGCGCTGCAGGAATGAGGTAACCATAAAACCAATTTAACCAATCTTCAAAGTGTTTTCCTGGGAAAAGAGTAGAGAGGAGATTAGCAGAGGAAGCCATATGGCAGTATCCTCCGCTGTGGTGGGTGTATGCCGCTTATACTAACTGTGCTGCTGCAGAAGTAGTCATGTCATTTCTTCTTTCCCTCAGGCTACACCTCACAATGACACCAGCAGGAAATTACGTTTCGAAGAGAAATTGTGGCTGCGCCATTTCAGATGGTTTTCAGCCATGTCTTGCCATTGCAGTGTTACAGAGATAAGATCTGCTGTTGATGCCAAATGCTAACCTGTTGGCAAATTATACTGTTTGTGTTCAGTTTAAATCTTTTACTTGGGCTTTTACAGGTCTATTCTTACGGAGCCCCGCACATGGCATGCAGGAAAAAAAATAGTAGGCTAAATCATGTGCACGATTTACTATTTCGTTCCCTCGATTTATACATTTTGCACACAATTTACAAATTCGTTCCCTCGATTTATAAATTGTGCACACGATTTACTAATTTGTTCCCTCGATTTATAAATTGTGCACACGATTTATAAATCGAGAGAATGAATAGTAAATTGTGCACACGATTTTGCAAATCGAGGGAACGAAATGGTTATCAATTTATTTATTTTTTCTTGCATGTCATGTGCGGAGCTCCGTACATTCTAAATGTATAAGGTAAATATATTAACATTTCTTTTCATCTCAATGGCAGTTGCTGGGCTGGTGAAGGTCCCTCAGTGAAACCTCTCTACTTTAATATAACAAACTAGATCAAATTTGAATACAAAACTTTGATGCTGTCTTGATAAAGCCTTAAAAAAAAGTTGCTACCATATTTTAGCACATTGCTAGCATGTTTTAGCATGTTGTGCACTAGCACGTTAACCATTTAACATGTTGGTTACTGTATATTTTTGTTTTACTTGTAAGTTTTAGCACATTGCTAGCATGTTCATAGCATTTTATAGCATAGATATGTAGACCTAGATGAACATTTAACATGTCGTCACACAGTAAAAATCAATGAGTTTTCCAAAAACATTGCACAGCCTCTGTTTGAAAAAACGGTCAAGGTTCAAATTCCCAAAGAAATGGAATAACCTTTCACAGGTGAGAATGTTTTAACTCAATATTACAGGTTTTTGGCCTATGCTAAAGCAATAAGCCCCAAGAAGCCGTGGTTTACAGTGAATTTATAACAGTTAAGGGGGTTTTAGCCAACAGCAATAACAATAACAATCTAACAATGCCCCTTAGCTGTAATAAATTCACTGTAAACCACGGCTTCACGGGGCTTATTGCTTTTATAAAACGGTTATTCCATATACGTAGTAAGGTTTCACAAAATAAAACAGAGCAAATAAAGTGTAATGATATTAATAAAAACAGTATTCTTCCACCAAACAATGTAGTTTCTCAGAATCAGTTGTGGTTGCCACAAAGTGGTTGCCAAGCAACAGACAAACATAAACAAAGGTGTATGTTTGTAGAGTAATTTACAACAGCTTGGAACGTACCTCAACCAATCAGAATCAAGGACCGGAACTATCCGTTTTATAATAACTTTTTAATGCCGTGTTAGCTAGCGGCTTCGTCTTGCTGTATTGTGTTAGTTTAGCAAAAACGTCTGATGATGTCTATTGCAGATGCAGATATTCATACATGCATGTAACTACGGTTGCAGAAACACAGTCAACTTGCTCTTGAGTTTTCATGGACCGGCTTTGATTGTTCCAATATGGTGGATGGCTTACATATAGAAACAGATGCTAATGAGGCACCTATGTATACATCTATAGGTGCGTCCCAAATCGCGTACTTATGCACTATTCTATGACGTTTTGTAGTATAAATAGTGCGTTTACACTGAAAATTCCAAAAAGAAAAAATGCACTTTAAATACCCGGATGATGCTTTAATTACGTACCAAAGGGGGAGCGGCTATCAGACTCCGATTATGAATGACAAAATAACCTTATATAATTCATACTATACATGGTTGAGTACATAGGCATAAGTACATAGTGTATGAGTGCATAGTGTATAGTGTGTCATTTGAGACGCGCTTATGTGTTTTAGCACATTGCTAGCATGTTTCTAGGATGTTTGTATGTTTCAGGTCATTTCTAGCATGTCCTAAGCATGTTACTAGGCTTTGCTACTGAGGATGGATGAAGGTCTGTGGTGAATAAGCTTTATTGTTTGAAAGTTTGGACTCCTTTAGTGAAACCCCACGGGAGTTTTAGTCCAGCTTAGGAAAACTGAAAAGATATAGCATACCGAGCTAGAGTCGAGTTTGGTGGTCATAGTATGAAAGATGAGTTATAGTACTGTTACTAAATTTTGTGTCTCAGACATCCATTTATGATGTCAAAAATATTTACCCCCGGTTCCATAGACAAGGCTTAAGCCTAGTCCCAGACTAAAATGCATGTCTGGGCTATCTCAAAAGAAAGAAACTTGCACTTGCGTGATCTCAAAATATGTAAGATTCATTGTTTTGCCTCAAGATGCACACCAGTAATGTTTTTATCTAAGGCATATTTATAAAAGCTACTTAAATGTCCTAATTGAACTATGGCCTAATGGCTTAATCTAAGCCTTGTCTGTAAAACCGGGCCTTTATTTATTATGCTTTTGTCCACATAATGGTGTCTTATTGGTGACCTCTGACCTACCTGAAACACAAAGTGCTGGTGTCAAGTTCAAGTGCTTGGTGGGACTCACTTGGCCGTCAGCAAATAATCCACATGTTCGGCGATCCCGCAGTGGCTCTTACTGACAAACAATGACAGAGCCCGTTAAAAAGCGCAATAAAAGCACAGCTAATGAGTAAAGGAGGGAAAAAGAAAGCGAGGAAGCAAGCGCGGGCAGTAGCGATGCCAGGGGGACCACGGGCTGCTCTCCCCATCTCCCATAATCACCAGGGCGATGCTCGGATGCCTCCCCTATTTGCATAATGCCATCCTGACACTTTTACTTCCTCCATCCATCACCAGCGGCGTGAGTCCTGCGCCCGGCTTCATGCCTCCGTCTCCCCCCTGATTGCGTCCTGTGTTTATCTGCCCAAGCACAAAAGATTGATTCCCTGCTGTCTCGCAGCCTTATGTTCAGCAGATAGGGATTTTCACAGAATGATGAAGCAGCCAGTCAGCTAATGATAAACAGAAAACACATATTCAAAAGGACGGTCCCTCTTTCTTAGAGACGTCTGTCTTTTTTTGTTTTTTCTTTCTTTTTTGTAGCTCTTACTCTCTCTCTCTCTCTCTCTCTCTCTCACTATCTGTCTTTCTTTTTTTACAGGATGTGTGTGGGAAAAACGGATGTCAGGTTAAGGAACTGAACATACTCTGCTGGGACTTCAATTTGAAACGCAATTGTTTTCCTGTCAGCTTGCCCCCCGTTTTTCCTTGATTTGCTCTGGGGGTGAGAAACGAAGAAATGGGAAGAAAGGAGATAGCAATTAAAATAAAAAATGGCGTTTTGATGGTCGGCCTTGTTTCTCAACGCGTTCGCGAGCAGCGGATTTGACAGCTTCGTTTTTGTGAAGCCGCTCCGACAGGGAGATAACAGAATACATGCACATGCATGGAAGACCATTAAGGGAACAAGCATTGAAACAAGGTCATCATATCACCTTTTATTGTGGTGATTTGCCACGGACCATTAGAATCACCTAAATGCACAAAAGTCTGATGCGATCGAAACACTTTGCGAAGTGAATTTGTTTGGAATGCATTTTAAAGGGGTCATATGACGTTGCTAAAAAGAACATTATTTTGTGCATTTGGTGCAATGCAATGTGTTTATGCGGTTTAAGGTAAAAAAAAAACATTATTTTCCACATACTGTACATTATTGTTTCTCCTCTATGCCCCGCCTTTCTGAAACGCATAGATTTTTACAAAGCTCATCGTTCTGAAAAGCGAGGTGTGCTCTGATTGGCCAGCTATCCAGTGCGTTGTGATTGGCCGAATACCTCAAGCGTGTGACGGAAATGTTACGCCCCTACCATACTGTGATGCCGTGTCCCGGAGCTACGAGACAAAAACTATAAAAACCCATTGTAAACGAGGCATTTGTTGCATCCAGTGGGGACATAATTACGGATTATAATGACTTATACTGTCTTTTTACGCGTTGCGTTGCAGCGCGAGTTTGTAAACATAAAACCATGTCTGCATTTGTGATCGGAGAAATGACAAACAACAAGCGCTACTCTACACTGCCCAAAACTCGCGTTTGAATCATCAGTGGCAAATACTTTAAATATGAAAACGTACTT
>NW_015636562.1:264131-265587 GCF_001515625.1 Sinocyclocheilus rhinocerous
AACGAGGCGTTTTAGGAGGGCGTGGACGAGTCTTAACTTTTATAAAGAATATCTCTTTGGGTTTGAGACTTTAGTCTTTGCAACTTTAGGGGTCTTATCTATTCATGAACAGCTTGTAACACTCCAAAGAGAAAGGAAAACTATGACCCCTTTAACACCATCAGCCCAGCACATATGTGCGATGGCCGCCGAGATCAAAGTTAAAATCACTCAGGCTCTGTCTGCAAAGTTTCAGTCTAATGATGACAAAATAGCATTAGCTGCTGTCACTTCTAAGAGAAGAGAGATTATTTTAATTATTGAAATGAGATTGAAATGATAAATCTCGCCCCTCCTGATAAAATAGTTGGCCTCATAATCCTCGGCGTGGGGATAGGAATTTGAGAAGATGAAAGTGAAAGTGAAAGTGACGTGACATGTGGCCAAGTATGGTGACCCATACTAGGAATTAGTGCTCTGCATTTATCCCATCCAAAGTGCACACACACAGCAGTGAACACACACACACCGTGAACACACACCCGGAGCAGTGGAGGGCGAGAAGGAGAAATTCATAATGCATAATAAAACAAAAGGTGTCGTGGGAAACATCACTGATATTAAAATCAGTGGCAGACAGATCTATATGAGAAATGCAGATTTGCCAGTTGTAAATAACCACAGCCGGAGTGAAGACTTCTGATTCAAAGATAGACTGACAGCACAAAGGAAGGGAAAAAAGGTACTTAGCCAACTATGAGACAGAAAGAAAGAAAGAAAGAAAGAAAAAAAGAAAAGAAAAGAATGAAAGAAAGAAAGAAAGGACTGTTTGGAGTACAAAAAAAATAATATCTACATAGTACATTCTACCGATTATTGTGTACTGTCTACTAAAAAAGAAAAGTAGTACATGATTCATGAAATAGTCTGCACTATACAATGATAATCTTTTCAAACAGAAGTATGCTACGTCGCTGTCACACAACCTCCAGATATCAGCTTGGTGATTTGGTCAGGTTGGATATTATTATTTAATTCAATAAATTTTAATGGAAATTTTGGTAAAAAATCTTTAACTTTTGACAGTCTGATCAAATTATGAGAAAAAAAGATTATGGCTGATATTGCTTTTGTTTCATTTGTCAGACTGGATATGAAAGGTCAGGTTGAACCGAACACATTGAATTGTGGGATTTAATGTCTCATGCAGTGTGCACTGGGTATATTGCAAATTTTGGCAAATATAGTAGATGATCCGAGTATTACACTGCATGCTACTTTTTTTAAACAATAATAAGTATGCCATTCTGAAAAGAAAGAAGGGTCAGAATATGAATATTAGTGTACTGCATACTGCATAGTATACACTGTGTATTTCTTAATAGTACATGTAGTATGCAGTATGTAATTAGAATTGTTTCAAATTTCACAAAATTAGCATTTTTTATCTAATTTTGAAAATGCTTTGACTTTTGGC
>NW_015636562.1:265675-268742 GCF_001515625.1 Sinocyclocheilus rhinocerous
AATGACCAGTTGATTTTGCTTCTATTTCATTTGCCAGACTGAAAATGTTGAGCAGATAGCATTGCATTGTGGGATACAGTAAAGGTCAGAGATTGTCCACTGTATACATAATGCATATAATGCATATTACTACCAAAAAAGTCGGTATGCTATTTAAAAGAATCAAAGAAAAGAGACTAGACACATTGGTAAAGCTATATTTCAAAATATTTATCTTGCCATTTACTTATTCATGTTCTTTTATTTTTTATTTCTTTGTGACAAAGTCCTCTTTGTGAGAAGCAAAAACAGACTGCAGAAACCTCTGATCTTCTGTTGACAGAAGAGTGACTTCTGAACAAAAACACAGTTTGCGTTCTGCTAAAATGTATGTTGTGGTGTTAGAAGATTTGCTTGCGGTAGTGACCCTCAATGATTTTGTAGCTACTATTCTGAAATGTCCATGCTTCACAAGATGCAAGAATGTTTCCTTAGCATTCTTCTCACTGTTTTCACCATATGGCACTCACAGCTCATCCAAACCATCATCTTACTTTAACAACCTGTGCTTCTCACAACTGAGCACATTATTCTCAGAGTTCACCTCCACTTCAGGAGGGGCTTTTTGGAGACATGAAAACACAACTCAGGCTGTTTGAGATGCTCTCTGTAGAAGAGGGTAAACACACTTCAGCTCAACACAATGACTTTTCTATTCCTCCTCACTGCCTACAGAGACAGAGGACTCTTCACAGAGAGAGATTCTGCACAACTTCAAGATGATTTCAGACGGCCTCTAATAATGCTACATTGCAACTTTGTTGGCATGATAATGTTGTTTTAGATTACAAGAGTACAAGGCATTAAAGGTGTGATTTTTTCTAATATACCCCAGCGACTTATGACTGGTTTTGTGCTCCAGGGTCACAAATAGGAGTTTTGTGGCTATTAGTCCATGTCTGTTTGATTTGAGGTCACCTGTATGCTTGTGTATTCCATAAATTGGACAAAGAAAATTGTTTTGAACACAGAAAAACATTTAAAATGTAGTATTTTATTTGTTTATTTAATTATTTGTTTATTTAATTTCTTGTTTAATTATTTGTTTATTTATTTGTTTACTTGTTTGTTTGTTCGTTCATTCGTTCGTTAGTTTGTTCGTTTATTTATTTATCGTTTATTTATATATATATATATATATATATATAACTTTTTTGTGCCAAAATAAAATAAAATAAAATTAAATAAAATTAAATAAAATTAAATTAAATTAAATTTTATAGTAATTAGTAATTTTGGGTCACAAAAATACAATCTGGATCCTGAAGCAAAACCCGTTGAGAACCACTGCTGTAAATCACAGTGTTTGTTTTGCACGTTTTATGTTTTCATAATTACAATAGCAAAAAAACAGTGCATAATGTAATTAAATCAGATCCACAAAATATGTATTAAGCGCTTTTGTTAGTATTACATTGTAATTACATTGTAATAAAGTTAAACTAATGCTACAACATATTCATTTGTATTATTTATTATTTTAATTATGCTTTTCCACTTTATTTCTTCTCGTAAACATTTTACATTATTCAGTAATATAATAGTGGTCCTAGATTTCTCTCTCTCTCTCTGTGTCGCTGGTCTTGAGAAAGTAAGTTTCCACTTGGCTCTTTCAGCATGATTCAGATGAGATCCTCTTTCTAAAGTCTTCCAAACTTCGTGTTCTTCATTTGATCAACTTTTCATCTTCTGGTGAGTGGCTGTTTATTGCAGTGTGAGAGCTGACATGAAGGTACATTAGTCCTGCCTGACAGTCTTTACCACAGACAGGTGAACCCAAAGAATGTCTTGTGTTTGGGAGACTGCAGGCAGTCTGGCTCTCATGTTCATGGGTCATGTCTAAACAGAGTCCTCGATCTCTCACACAGTGTCTGTTCTCACAACACATATCTCTACAGCCCCAACCTACAACATTACAATGTAGATGAAACTGTCACTGGCCAGTGGAAAGGTGGAAAGCTGTTCCCGTCTTTCTTCTCCTCAGTTTTTCAGTACGAAGGCATGGGCAGTTGCATAAACTTAGCCTCTATGTTAAGATTTAAGAACTAGTCTGACCAACTAGCAGTTTGCCAAAGAGTCTTTTTTTTCAGATTCAAATAAGACCAATCTACGATTTTATGTAACTGACGTAAAGAAAAAAAATTAGTCGTAAAGAAAAAATTTGATGACTAACTTGTAAGACTATTTTATGCAACCAGCCTCTAGATAAAAATGTATGACTAAAAGTGAGAAAATATGTACAGATGAATCGCTACCATTTCCTTCTTTCTTCACTGCTTCCCAGTTTGCATACTATCCATCCTACATAGTATTCAAGATTTTCTGCGCAAAGTATCCCAGATGTCATCTGTTTTAGGTGTCGTTAATGTAAAATACTATATCAAATATTCAGTGTAAATGTATGTGTTTTTACAATTTAACAGAATAAAAATAACACAAATCAAATGACAGGATCCTAGTCAAAAAAAAAAAGAAAAAATCCAGCTGAATCACACTGTATGAATTTATGAATAAATATATCATGGAATAATAATCCATTAATTAAAATTATGAACATGATTAAATTATATAAATATCAGCACCAACATGCCACTGCGGGCCTTCTGCCCCTTCACACTTAAAAATGTAAAATAATAACAGTACATTTTAAAAATGTTGACGTTTAAATAAAAAGTCAAGCATGTATTGCCATTTAATAAATGTGTTGAGATGAGACTGAGTGACGCATGACCAACAGTAAACTTAAATCTTACCCCATCTTTCAGGTTTTGTATTTGTGGTATGGGGGGGCGGAGTCAAAAGTAAAAAAAAAAAAGATATTGTATTATATTATATTATTTTATTTTTATATTAATTTAAACAATTATTATCAAACAATTATATTCATGTAGTAACATAAATATATCTTAGTGTAGGCTATATCTTTAGAGTTTTATAATTCATTATCTTCTTGTCGATCCACTAGTTCACATTTACAACTGCGTGTTTTCTGCGTAAAAATAAGGGTCGTTTTTGGCTTTGGTCTAAA
>NW_015636562.1:268869-269292 GCF_001515625.1 Sinocyclocheilus rhinocerous
AAAAATGCTAATTCATTCTCTGCCAGCAGGTGGCGCTTTTCGCCAGGAATATAGCCGTTTCCCCCGTAACCGCAGTAAACAAAGCAGCGCAGCACCTGACTTTGAAACTTGCAGCGCTCATATTTAATCATCATTACACATGTAAATGTATATATATATATATATATATATAGTTTTTTTCACTGGAGCACCACCTGAACTTCTCCCATTGTTTCCTTCCTGCGGTACTCCTTGCGCACATATCAGTAGCATCGCTGGGTTGTAGGTTGCCAAGTTGAGGGGACAAATGGGTTGAAATTGGTATGCGTCGATCGTGTGAGAAAGATACGTTTCATACAAGATCTGGCAACTGGACAACCTTGGAATTTGTTGTCGTGATTATTAATATAATGAGGTTTGGCCCATATTATATGAATTACGGAA
>NW_015636562.1:269484-334467 GCF_001515625.1 Sinocyclocheilus rhinocerous
ATAGAAAGATTAAAAATACGGGAGAAATACGGGAAAATATTTAAACGGGATGATAGCGGGATAGAATGGTAAAATACGGGAGAATCCCGGGAAAAACGGGAGGGTTGATAGGTATGCATTGTGATACTTTCTATACCATGTTTTGTTAATTATTTTGTGCTGTGTTTTAAGTGTTTGCTATTGGCCTCTTTTCTGTGTAAATAACAGGAAAAATGTGCTAAAGGTGCTAAAGGTTAGTGTTTGGAAAATAGCGTGGCACACAGGTCCCTCTGTATATGACGCCCAGCCCCCCAAAATGATGATATTTTGAAATCAAATCCTATTCTCCTGTGAGGACTGGGGGAAGCTTTCATTAAAATATTTCATGCATGCAAATCTCCCTCACAAAGAGGCAGATATTTCACTCTATTTTTTGCCAACATTTGTGTGAGAAAATCCAGAGAAAATCCATCAAATCCTTTGGAAATCCAATAATATTTGCATAGAGCTTAAAACATGCAAAGTCACTGAATATGAATTAAACCAAAAGCCCCCTACTTACGCATTAAAATGGATTCTGAAACGCTCGACTCCTACAGGTAAACCCAAATCAGGGTCTATGGTTAAACAGTGCTTGTTGGATGGACAAACCATTTTGAAAGACCAATACACGTGCATGCCACTTCATCCATTACCATCTCTACAGTACAATTACGAAGGCTGTTTAAAAGGACCAAAAGGGCTGCCAGGTGCTGAAAACAAGCAATGAAAAAGCTTTGTCTTTTGCTTCACTGATGGTAAACCAAGGCCGACTGACTGAAGGCTGGCCAGTTTGCTCTCTGCCAACCTTGTAGTGACAAACACACACTGGCAACATATTAAGAATTCAACAGGCAATCTATTCAGCAATTAATGATGGAAATCAACCCATCAGCCGTAGATGCCAAGAAAACAGCACTGCTTGCAGCGATGTTGCATTCCACTTGACCTTGAGGCCTTTTTTTTTTGTATATCTATCCAAACCTGCCTTAATCATATATGCTTGAAGTTCTTGTCAGAGATATCACAAGGCCAGAGGTAATTAAAGTAAAAAAACGCAGCGATGCAATGTGTCTATAGGTCCACAAAGCTTTTCAGAAAGTTCCACAAAATTCTGCACATTCCTTAAACCTATACAAGCTCTTTAATGTGGAATGCTACTTCGAAACTGCTCATTATTTTAAGTAGTTAAACTACAGTCAATCTATACCCTTTGAAAAAGTAGTTCTTTCTACAGACACCATGACAGAGACAGCATTGAAATAAACTGACACAGAATACAACTAATGAAACTACAAACCACGTGTGACAATGACTAAAGTAAATATCAAAGATGGTGTAGTCCACAAGACTAGAAACTATCACAGCAGACACAATTGTGGTTCAATAAAAGACATAACTCTCAAAGTGTGATTTCATCCAACACAATTTGAATGCTTTTTTATTTAGAACTGAGCATTTGGGTCACACACAGACCACAAATCTGATGGGAGCAGTGGCGATGACACACAGCTTATACCTGCATCTTTGTGAGTAACTAGAACCCCACAGGAGAAAAAATACAGCACACATGAGACACGCGAGTGTGCAGTGCAGAGTGGCTCTCGTATTGCTTGATGTGACAGACAACTAGTTGTCCAGTGCAGTCGCTTTTACACACCACAGGTTTACTGAAAATAGAATGCAACTGTCACTCTCGTTAATAACCAAACTGTGTGTTCAGCAGAATTCCAGTTTACGCCGCAAGCACATAAGATTCCATGTAGGCCTATGTACCAAGTTTATAGGACAAAGCTTTTTTAAGGCTTGCAAAAGAAAGTGCATCGCCAGTAATGATTACTTTCATCAGATAGCTATGCTTTATGCAGTAATCTGCAGCCCATATAGGCCAATACTTCTGTAGACTATACTATTGTGAAAAGAAAGTGTGCTTAACTTTATTGAAAGTGCACTTGTAGTGTGCTTCAAATCTTAAAAGTATATTTAAAAAAACGAAGAAAAAAAACTGTACTTAAAGATGATAAGGTTGTAATGAAATAAAAAGCCACTTAAGTGTACTTAAAAAGAATCCACTTTCGTGATTATGTTTAACACAGTTAAGTGCACTTCCAAGAAGTGCACGTTGTAATCAATTCAAAGTAGAATTTTTATTTTAAAATAAACTTTAAATCATTATGTTTTAGCTGTCTTTTGCTGTACTTTAAAGAAGTACACTTATATTGACCATCATACTAAAGCACATGTGAAGTACTTGATTATCATTTACCTGTAGTGTGTTTTTCAATATTCATTTTAAAATATTTAAAATGTACTAAATTGCAACTTCATTCATTACAAATATGTAATTACTAGTAATACGAGACAATCTAAGTGTTAATAGAAATTACATTAAAGTATATTTTAATTTACCAAAAATGCTTGTCAGTATGCAGCAGGAAACTTTAACCTCCTGAGACCCTGCATCCTCATATGAGGACATTATATTTTGGTGTATTTCTCTGAGACTATACATGCCACAGTTTTAAGTCTGGATGTCCTGTACAGAGCACATTCAGGACTTTTCAGAAATACTAAATGTTTGGATGTTTCACTATGACCACTCCCTCTCCTTGGTCTTCAAATATGTCTGATATTAATTTAGTGACACCCTTATGGAAATATAATATTTTGTAATTGTCATTTAAATCTGACAAATTTTTTAACTATGTGTCATAAATCAACATCTCAGGAAAATGTTATGGGGTTTCAAATCAAAATATGACTTTCTGTTACGAAACAGGAGGTTGATTTCATACATGTCCTCATATGAGGACACCGGGACTTAAAGCATGTTTATTACCCATTTTGGGAGACACAACAAATGAATAGGGAAAGAAAATATATTTCAATATTCCTATGAAATATTATATATTATGAAAATCTTGTCAATTATTACTCTCAATATTACACTTCTTTTTTCATTACATGTTGCCCCAAAAACACATTAATATGCAAATTAGATTTAGTTTATAGATACATTATATATAATGAGAAAACCTGTTTGTGGCCATTTTGCATGAAGAAAAATGGTATATCAAATCATTCTGTTATAACATAGTCGAGAATTATCTTTATACAAAGTTTGATAAAAAAAAAAAAATCCTGAAAACTAAAAATGTATTGGTGATTTTAAAAAAATCTATTGTTTTTGCCTATGCATGTTCATTCATGTCTTTTTATCTTTTTTAAGAAATTGAGTCCCGATGTCCTCTACCAAGGACGTAGCATAACTTATGAATGAAATATCATTTTTTAATTATTTTTTTTGTTTACTTTTTTTAAATGCTCTAAACAATGTAATGACCTCAAAAAATAAATAAAAAATTCCTAAAATGTTTTCCTGGGTCTTAAGAGGTTAACCATATTTCAAAGACAATAGAAGTAATTACGAAATTACATATAAGGATATACTTAAGACATAATTAAGTGGGGAAAAAAATCTTAAGTGTATTTAACATGCATTCTTATTTAAGTGTAACTAACATGCAATAAACATTCAGTTCACATTGAAGTACATTCATTTAAAGTATATTATGTCCGTAATAAGTATTCTTTTTAAAAGTATGCAAAAGTGTACTTATTTTTTACTATAGTTAAAGAAAACACCCCCAGTGCTCTTTAAGAAGAAGCTTCGAGACAACATTGCCTATAAATGTGCCATTTTACATATACAATGAATAACCCGATCTTCATGGCGAAAATTAACAGGACAAATGTTTATAGGTGGGCTCTACTTTACAGATTTTAAGACCTTAGTGGGGTTCCCCTCGTCACAAGCATGATGTTGCCTAATCACAAATTAACTGGTGTAGTTAGTCACGACTGTTTGCCGAAACTGGAATAATTTTGTTGGACATCCGTAGTTTGAACCATGTTGGTTCAACAGTATAAAACTGTCATTAATTATGTCAGACAGGTGCTGAAGTAATAACCTCTGCTGATTAACTGGTTTGAGATCAAATTAAACCTTTGATATCTTTTTCTGGGTTTTTTTAACTTTATTTCCAGATGTTTGATTCAGTTGCGGATTCCCTTTTATGTCATACTTGCTGTTTGCATATGTTCAAGTTTTGGGAAACACTGACATGTTGAATTATGTTTATAACAATGGAACTTGTGACCATACAGTAATTGACTAATGACTAATGATGCTTTTAGGAAATGCACCTCTGTTTTGAGTTAGTCTATACTGTAATTTTAGTTTTTTTTTTTACAGTATTTATTATATAATATTACAGAAAAATACAAGTATATTTTTCATAAAAATGGGAAAGAACATTTAATTTTTTCTGTCACTCCTTCTCATTGTAAACACCACTGATGTTCCAATCATTAAATACACAGATCAAAACAACCTAGTAAGTATGCATAATAAAAATAAATAAATTATTTTTTTTTTTAAATCAGACAATTTGCTAATAATGTGCTAATACTTTGTTTTCTGACCTCTTTACTGACTGTGTCACTCTCAAACGTGAGGCCTCGGGCTCCAAGCACAAAATGACCTAAAGCCTGCCCTGTTCTTTCGGAGTGCAATAAGGATGTCAGTCATCATGCATTCCTGCAATATATCTTCTAAAGTTACTCTGTCATGCCCCAATAGAACATCATAAACAAGACAAACCGAGAGCTTCAGTGAAGGATTACCTGCAGTGTTGACAGCGCTCCACTTTCCTTGGCTTTTAAATGTGGATTTAGGCCTTAAAGTAGGAGGGAATGTCAGAGAGCACCTCAGTTCAGCTTTCGCTCCTACAACGGGGTCCCCAGAAAAACTGAGTGACATTCTCAGCCTGAAGCCTCAAAACAGCACTGAACATGACTGTGCATGCAGTACAAAGTAACATGCAGGCGTCTCACATGGTCGACATTGATCCACAAGGCGAAACTTCGCACCAACAACTCAAAGAAAACTTTTAATTAATGGAGTGTGTATCTTTTTTAACATATGATCAAAATTAATCAGCCCTCGATTTGAGATATTAAAATCAAATTAATCATGTGAAAAAGCAAATGATGCTTGACATGCGTCTCCAGCTGTGCCGAGTCGTTGTTTTTTCTCGCTCTTGCTCCTCTCTTCAGGAGGACATTAGTGCACACCACTTGAGTCAACTGTTACTGTCACTCCAAATAGTTCACATATGGTAGCTTTAATGTATTGTGTTTGGTGGGTTTGTTCAGTCTAGCGTTAGTATTAATAGATGTAAATTTGCTCTGCTTGAGTGACACTTGAGTGACACAAGTCTCTCTTGAAAAAAAAAAAAAACTTTTTTTGTTAAAACAAAAAAGGAGGCCATAAAAGATTCATTTTCATTTAAAGACGTTTTCTTTCCTCGGTGCATTTGCAACAACCTTTTACTGATTTCAGCTCAAGACTGCTTGTGTGATTCAGTGTAAGCGAGTAACTACCCAAACGCAGTGATGCCACTAACTATATTATGACAGTAGCTTAGCTTTTTCATTAACAAGCTACTTTGGTTACTTTTTAAAATCGATGGTCCCCTTCACATTTTACTAACTTGAAGTAATAGTAACACTTTTGTATAGGGACCAATTTTCACTATTAACTAGTTGCTTAAGAGCATGCCTATTATTAACATATTGTCTGTTTATTAGTACTTATAAACAGTGTTGGGGTAATATATTACAAGTAACGCAAGTTACGTAATCAGGACCTTTAAATAAGGTGTGACTAAAATAATTTCACAACTACATAGCAAACTCTCATTAGTATTAGCATTAGTATTAGCAATCTCATTAGCATTAGCATTATTGTTAGGGTTAGCATTCGGCTTAGTACTTGACATATACTTGTGAAGTTACTTAAGAAGTGTTCACGCCATGTTATAATTACCATGATTTTGAGATAACAAGTGACATACTACTCGCGCTGTCCACGTCTTTGAACTTGAAAATATATATTTCTATGTCAACACTATCAATGCCTAAGTAGCGCCTAAATTAAAGGTGCAATAGTTGATTGTCTTCAGAAACATTTTTTTGTTATACTGTTTGAAAGGCTCTTCACATCCCGATAGCAATCATTAAGTTAAGTGGTCTAAATGTATTTATATATTGTGTGGAAGGCGTAGGACCAAGAAATGTTCGTCCAATCAAAACGCTCGGTCCGAGCGTTTTAATTGGCTTTCCTACCTGCCTGTCAACGTATGTATCTGCATACCTCTGCGCACCCGGTTCGCGCAGACAGGATACGTCATCAACGCATTCACACACGCTGTGCAGACAGAGCGAGAATGGCAGACAAGCATCAACAACCCGATCTTCCTTCCTGGTATTGTAGTACTTTTAAGGTTTTATCACCGGTGAATGACAAATGATGTAGCCCAGCGGTTCCCAATTCCAGTCCTTGCGCTCCCGCGCTCTGCATATTTTGCTTGTCTCGCTTAGTTAACACACCCGATTCAGATAACCAGCTCGTTAGAAGTGAGCTACGTGCATGAACTGTGTTCCGATCGATATGATCCCTACACAGTGTTCATTGCTCCCTACTCCCGGAGCAGGGGAAATCTGTTGAAGTTTACTTCCTTCGGAACATTCATTCGCGGATTTGTGCTGTGCAGCGTCTTCACACACACACACACACATGTCTTCACATCCAGTGTGAGGACTGGAATTGGGAACCGCTGATGTAGCCTATTGTAGTAATGTTGTCTCTGGTATTCTGGTCTGTGAGCGTAAATGCATTTGGGGGCTTTGGACGGCAATTGCAGGGAGGGGGGGACGTTCGTTTTCAGTGCTATCAGGCTAAAGTTAGCATTTTCCAAGATCTCCTACTGCACCTTTAATCTGCAGTTACAGGGTGCAACTCATAACTCTCAGAAGATTCCCAGTTTACGAGTTGTAATTAGGAGTTATATGAAGACATGAACGTTTTGGCGTTGATAGTCCAAGGATGTGGACTTACAGTCAATAGAATGTCTGTTGGGGGACCAACAAAGTCTACTAATACTTGGACCAGTTAAAGGTAGGTTAGGCGATTTCGGAGATGCTAGCAATAGCAATCTAGTTCTGAAAGCATAAGATCCCACCCTCCCTGCAAATCACTCTCCAAAGCCACGCCTCCTTCAAAACACATGAACGCGCACAGGCAGACCAGAGGCTAACCAGCGACACAATGAGAAACAGCGTTGGTGGAGGGTTGAATGCAATGCGGTCAGATTTCCTCATGCCTCATTCTTGCTCGATCTGCAGTAGCGTAATGGAGCGCGCTGTTGACGTATCATGTCTGCGTGAACAAGGTGCTCAGAGGTATGCAAATACATACATTGACAGGCAGGTAGGACAGCCTATCGTAGCCTTCAGACCGAGGGATATGATTGGACGAACATTTTATGGTCCTAAGCCTTCCATAGATGATATAAATACATTAGACCAGCGTTTCCCAATCCCAGTCCTCGCGACCCCCTGCTCTGCATATTTCGTATGTATCTCTTATCACGTACGACATTTGTTATATTCGACCGTAAGTGCCCTGCGAAGTGGACATCACTGGATATTCCGCCATGATTTCAGTTCCAAACGAATGTATATGTTCCATTCAAAGGGCATTAAAGTGTAACTTAAATTGTATTTATTTACAAAGGTATATGTCACACTCGTCTGTGTGTGAAGACGTTGCAGGCAGCAGCGCAGGACAAATCCATGAATGAATGTTCCGAAGTGAAGTAAACTTCAACGGATTTCCCCTGCTCAGGGAGTAGGGAGCAATGATCATTGCTCATATCAATCAGAACACAGTTCATGCACGTAGCTCTCTTCTAACGAGCTGGTTATCTGAATCACGTGTGTTAACTAAGAGAGACATGCAAAATATGGAGAGGCACAAGGACTGGGATTGGGAACCACTGCATTAGACCACTTAACTCAGTGATTGCTAGCTGAATTTGAAGAGACTTTCAACCAGCATAACAAAAAAATGTTTTTGAACCAAATTTCCAACCTGCCTTTAATTAAAGATTTGTACTGATTTAGATCCCTCTTTGGGAACAATCTAATTTTCTATTTTGTAATTTTAATTTTCGGTTTTGCAAATAAAATGTGATAATATAAAAAAAAAAAAAAAAAAAAAAAAAAAAAATTCGACTAAATGATGAAAAAGGTGGACTAAGTGGACTAAATAATTGTAGAAGTCCAGTGTACGTCACCAGAGTGAAGTTTGTCATCTCACAGGAAGATCGAGTTATGGCATTTTGATGAAAATTTCTGAGCTCAGAATTTTAAAGGAAAGGAAAAGAAAAAAAACAAACAAGCATATGGATTCATTAATCATTCACAATAAGATTAACAAGATGCATTTAGAACAGGGGTGGGCAAACTTGGCCCTTCCAGGCCACTTTCCTTCAGAGGTTAGCTCCAACTCTAATCAAACACACCCGAACCAGCTAATCATTGTCTTCAAGACTACTAGAAGGCTACAGGCAGGTGAGTCATATCAGGGTTGGAGCAAATCTCTGCAGGAAAGTGGCCTGGAAGGGCCAAGTTTGCCCATCACTGATTTAGAAGATAGAAAATAGGGTAAATTTGCATTTCATGCTACCTTTTTAAATTATGAGTAGGTTGTTGCTTGACATGCTACATTTTTACAGTTTTTACCCCACCACTAGTAGGAATTCAATTCATACTCAGGCATTCATGTAAAATTTAATATTTTTCCCCTTATATCCATGTCTCTGGCTAAGTGTGTTAAACATATAGAGATCCCATAGGAGTGACTTCAGACACACCTGTTCTGGCACCTGTGCTAATATTTAGCCTAATGATTGTGCTGTCTTTTGCTTTCTGTAGTGTTTAAATAGCACATAGTTTAAAGATGACTGAGCACTCAGCTGAGAGCATGTAGCCTTACCTCCGTCACAGCACGGATGGAGGAGGATAAGGATCAGCTGATCGGCAGATCATGAGTGATGAATGGCCAAGCTGATAATCTCATCGAGGGGCTGCCAGGATGATCAGATAAAAGCCGCTGTCACTGTGGGAACTCTCACCACCCCACAGGCTGTCTGTTATACTGAGACATACAGTGAAACACACCGGAGTTCAGCGCGTGCAAAAGCGTACAAAAAGACCGTGCCGAAGAGTTTGGGAAATGTTGTTAGCTAAAAAAAAAAAAGTAATTCGACTAAATGATGAAAAAGGTGGACTAAGTGGACTAAATAATTGTAGAAGTCCAGTGTACGTCACCAGAGTGAAGTTTGTCATCTCACAGGAAGATCGAGTTATGGCATTTTGATGAAAATTTCTGAGCTCAGAATTTTAAAGGAAAGGAAAAGAAAAAAAACAAACAAGCATATGGATTCATTAATCATTCACAATAAGATTAACAAGATGCATTTAGAACAGGGGTGGGCAAACTTGGCCCTTCCAGGCCACTTTCCTTCAGAGGTTAGCTCCAACTCTAATCAAACACACCCGAACCAGCTAATCATTGTCTTCAAGACTACTAGAAGGCTACAGGCAGGTGAGTCATATCAGGGTTGGAGCAAATCTCTGCAGGAAAGTGGCCTGGAAGGGCCAAGTTTGCCCATCACTGATTTAGAAGATAGAAAATAGGGTAAATTTGCATTTCATGCTACCTTTTTAAATTATGAGTAGGTTGTTGCTTGACATGCTACATTTTTACAGTTTTTACCCCACCACTAGTAGGAATTCAATTCATACTCAGGCATTCATGTAAAATTTAATATTTTTCCCCTTATATCCATGTCTCTGGCTAAGTGTGTTAAACATATAGAGATCCCATAGGAGTGACTTCAGACACACCTGTTCTGGCACCTGTGCTAATATTTAGCCTAATGATTGTGCTGTCTTTTGCTTTCTGTAGTGTTTAAATAGCACATAGTTTAAAGATGACTGAGCACTCAGCTGAGAGCATGTAGCCTTACCTCCGTCACAGCACGGATGGAGGAGGATAAGGATCAGCTGATCGGCAGATCATGAGTGATGAATGGCCAAGCTGATAATCTCATCGAGGGGCTGCCAGGATGATCAGATAAAAGCCGCTGTCACTGTGGGAACTCTCACCACCCCACAGGCTGTCTGTTATACTGAGACATACAGTGAAACACACCGGAGTTCAGCGCGTGCAAAAGCGTACAAAAAGACCGTGCCGAAGAGTTTGGGAAATGTTGTTAGCATTCCCTAGGCTTCTTATATGCAGCAACATGTTTTTGTAATGTTTTGGGAATTTGAAGATAAAACCCCGCACTGGTTGTCATTAGCACTTCAGTACTGCAGTAGAGACGTTTGACCATTTGACTTGCTCATTTGAGAGAGGAAATGCAGCACGCTCAGCCATCAAAGAGCAAAATCCTCCATTCTGTCAAGTAAGTCTCTCCTTTAACTGATGGTAAACTTAATGATAAAGGGGGACGCTGTACTGATCCTACGCGATTGAAAACCTGCTGTTTTGAAATGTAAATTCACTTAGGAAGGTATGGAGACACTCAGATAAAGGGCTAAAGCTCTCCCGGGATAACTCCCGCAATTGGCGCCACAGCTAAGGCGTGTCAAGGTGGCTTGATGAATCCACGGGGAGGCTGCACCTCAACACCAAGCTCTCCTCAGATCATCATCCCCTCGTCCTTATTCTGTCAACGCCATTGATGAGGCTGTCAGGGACCCTGCTCATTTGAGGGGAACGCCTGTCTCTCTTTGCATATGCACAACAAGGAAAAGGAAAGAGAGTTAGAGACAAGGCAGGTGCTGAGAGGAGGATACCGTGGGGAGTAGCATCAGAGACCAAGGACATGAAGAAAATTCCCACCGGAGTTAGCGAGGCAGGGGACAGTGTGTGGAGCCGAGAGATACCCCCTCCTAGCTGCAGGAGCCTGGAGCTTTACTCAGGCGGTGGGAGGGAAGGAGGAGGTCGCCGCAGCTCTGCAATCACAAAGTTCATGCAGAAGAGAGGGAATGTGGAGGCGTTCAAATAAAAAAGTCTTCTGAGGAGGCCCCATAAGTTTGAGATCAAGTTGTGTCACCAAATAGCAGAGGCAACCAGGATTTCTCAGCCATGTAGAGGGCGCTAGAGTCGGCTATGAAACAGAATGCCTAATTAGCGGAACAGCGGGAAAGTTCCGCAGAGTTGATGCAGCACAGAGCGCGTGTGGACCGGTTTTTGCATTAATGATCTGGAACACGCAGAGCCCCGCTAAACGTGCAGTGCTGCGGGGGCTGGCGCAGAGGTGGGTGGGTGTCCTGTCCCCTCTCACATCCCAGCAGGCCAGTGAGCACGTTACAGTAACAAGATCCTCCTAATTAGACCCCGACACCTCACGAGGGCCTGACATTAATATTAATCGACCTCTGTGGGCTGCGGCTGCATTTGTACTACATACGCAGATGGAAAGGACTCAGCCATCCTAGATGAGCGAAAGGGAAGGAAAACAGGAGGAAGATAAACGTGGAGAAAATGAAGAGTGCATAGGGGAAATAGACAGATTCCTCCAGGGGTGCCATGCACCTCATTTTTTAGGCAGTCCTGGCTCATTTGTTAGGCTAGGTGAGACATAATATAGCTGTAAAGCTGGTGTGATTTTGGCCTATAAGACTTGTAGTTTGAGTCGAAAATATTTTAATCTTGAGTCATTGATCGCTTCGTGTGACGGTCACTGAATATGTAATAAACTATAACCTTCCAAGTCAACTTTCTTATCTACAAAAGGAGTGGTAAGTTGTGACCAAAGTCTTAAGATGCATAATGTAAAGACAACTGATGTCAAAAAGTCTGTCTCATGGCCATTGTTGAAATAAATGAGGCCAGGGATACAATTGTTAGGCATGGACCCTTTCTCCTATGTAAACTTTGCTACAGAGGGCCTTAAGCCAAAAGTATACTTCCCTTCTCCTCGTTCCACTACAGTCCGCTGATAGCCGTGCACACCGTCCGCATTCAGTCCAGTCTCCACGTGGATGTGTATGTGAACAACAGCACATGTGTGAGCGGTTTGAGCGCTTAAAAAGAATGGTCCACTTGATGCAAAACACGTCTATCCATGTTTATGGTCAAAAGGTTATACTTTGGAAGGCTTACTTGCTAAAATGTGCATGAAGAAATAGGAAAACAGAAAATGAAGTACAGTGTACCTGAGCTTTTAAACCTCAATGCCTCTGGTCAATTCTGGTTTTGTCTTTTGGATGGGATGGAGACAAGAAAGTAGGGGTGAAAGAGATCAGCACCTTACCCAGGTTGGACTCAAACCAGGATCACTGTGCGTGAATGTCTCTGGTGTGTTCTGAGCATGTGCACAGTCCGCTGGAAAACAGGAAAACATTGCTGACTGTGCAAGCTGTATTAAGGAGTTCTTATGCATTGCACAACATTGCAAAATGTACTTGCTGTGTTAGTGTTGTAGTACAGATTTTATTCAATTTAATATGTATACTTTTCAAATAAACTGTACAGATAGCTGAAAGAGTGACTCCACTTGACAGACCAAAACACATAAACAAAGACCTATTACACCTATAATAACCTTGGAACTTAATTATCAAAGATTACGGTGTTTTCCAGCAAAGAAGAAATGTTTTCCAACAAACTTTCTTTGAACTTTCATTCAAAATCCATTTGGTTCAGAAATCTGACAGGGCATGTTTGAATGGGTCTAAAGCTTCAGGTTCTCTCTTTAGAGGGATAAAAGAAAGGAGGTGTATTCTTCAGAGTGATCTAAATGAGGAAGGCTGTGTGTTTGGGCATGGATGACTGTACGCAGTTATGGCTTCATACCTGCAAGTATGTGGCAAGTGAATCTTGTCGTGACTGTAAACCGAGTGAAGGTGTAATCACTCCAGCTGCCACAGAGCATAGACAAAAGACACAGGCAGGGGGTAAAGTGCTTCAAGTCATCTTTCACGCTTTCTGTTTCCTGAGGAAGAGGTGAAATAGTATACGTGTTAAGAGGTGGGTGTGAAAGTTCACAAAAAACTTTAATCAAAAAAAAAAAAATCTTAGTGAAACAAAACTGACTTAAGAAAAGCAATTAAAATATATAAGCATAATGACATCATTCCATATTTTTGGCTCCTTAATTAAATTAAATCCTTATAATGACAGATTACTTGACACCAGAATTATACATTTGTCTTTTCTATGTAACAAAAAAGGGAATGTGAGGGAAAGGAGACATAGAAAAATAGCCCATATTCAACCAAAAGTGACAATTCTGTTCGTACTCACTCATCATTATGTTGTTACTTTCTCCAAACACAAAATAGCAATTTATGAAGAATCTTCCTGTATAATGACAGTTTATGATGGCCAACAAAGACAAAAAAAATGCCATAAATGTAATCTATATGAATTGTAAAAAATGGCTTGTTGACATCATTGATATTTTCAGGACAGTTTGGTGTCTTCACTACTGAAGCAGCTGGATACCCATTTGGGATAGAATTGTTACTTAGGAGCATGTGTACGTAAGTGGGTGTGTGATTCAAGTTGTACAGGAAAGCAATTGCTGTTATGATGGACCAGGCTGTTTGTCCCCCTGGGAGGTCTGGTGCACAGGGTACTTATTAGTCTTAGGACGAGACTTTGTGGACAGATTTAAAAACTTCAGCCAGGATCTCTCGCATTGGTGCCAAGTTAAGCCACAGCATAATTAGTAAACCTCAGAGGAATGTTCTTCATGTGGCCAAGTACAATGGCCTCTTAGATAGATGCTGAAACATGCTCTTGCACTGTCCATGCATGCACATACAGTACCACCGCAATCTGCTTTACATACTCTCTCTGTCTGCTCACACACACAGGCGTGCAGAAAGGACAATTACTTCCATTAAAGAGACCCAGATGCTTCCTTGATTAAATTTGATCACACAAACTCAAATGAAAGCAAATGGGTGGTATTAAGGGCTCCCTGAGCATATGTTCAGCAGGTCGCATGGAGCCCATAATGGGTGAGAAAGAGAGAGTGAAGTATCAAAATTCACTGCTCAATTCACGTAGGGCAGATTAGCTCTAAAGCTTTGAAATGTACAATTGACAGTAGTGTAAGATTTACCTTAGTGGTCTTAGTGGCAGCTAAGCATGTGAGAGAAACAGAGAACATTCTCCAAACTGGAGAAGCCCCAAATACAGAAATAAATTAGGATAGCTGCTACACTGCTGGGCAGGATTGGTGTAATACAAGTAAAGACAGATTTGCTAGAGATGAGTCCTTAGATGTAAGTTGTCACCCTGAGGACAGTACATTTTAATATAAGTGAATAATGAGAAGCCATTCTGCAAGAGATTCTGAGAGATCTGGAGTTTTGAAGTGAGATCTAGAGAGGCTTGAGAATCAACTACTTAATCAATGAGACCCATGCGTCAGGAAGCTTGTGAACCCTGTCAAATTGGATTGTTTTATGTGTAGAAATGGGTGGGCTTGATGGCAAGAGTTGGCTCAGATGTAGCAACTGGATTTGAGATTACTGCTTGATTAAGGATGAATGGATGTGGGACCACTGGCAGCAGTGTAGAGCAGGAACAATGTAACCTTCTCTGTAGACATCAATAGTTTGTGGTTGACAGCATTGAATGATGCAGAGTAGTTAGTGTGGAGTTAAGAATGTTGTCTGATGTGAATGCTTTAGTCTGAGATGACAACTTTACTAGATAAGAATGAGTTGACATGGAACAGGTAAGGCTGAAGATCAGAGGAGATCACTTTGAAGGAAGATGATGAGATTGATAGGGAAAGTGGTTCCCCAGTTCTTGGTAAGGATAATATTCTTGTTCAAGTGAATAATAAAGAAAAGAGGATCATTAGTGAAGTTCAGAGTGGATGTAACATACAGAGTAAAAGGTGATGAACTGACAATGCACAGATAGTAATTGATCAACTTTGCAACATTGACACTGTTATTGAACTAAACTGAATCAACACTGAACTAAACTGAGCTGAATAATGACAATTGTTTTCTGCAGGGCTGCTTTACAGCTGAAATTGAAGTAATTTCATAATTGATGAATTTCGCAACACTGTTATTTTCTTGTTTATTTCTGTGAAGCTGCTTTGAAATAATCTGCATTGTGTAAAGTGCTATACAAATAAATGTGACAATGCAGTGGAGTGAGAAGAAGCAATAGGGGGCTTGAGAACTCCCTCTAAACTATTAATAGGTGGCATGAAGAGGAGGTTGCCACTTGCCAGTGGGAGTGAAAGTGGGGGATCAGATATTGGAGATGTATGATATGACATGACTAATTGTAGACATCATTAGATACTTTTCAGCTTTTTTTAGATATCTCACTTAAAACACACTCAACTCAACAGCTTGTTAGTGTCAAATCAAATTTATTTATATAGCACTTTGCACAATACACATCATACTGTTACAGGTATGATAATATACTGTAAGTTTTAGGGCTGGGCAATTTGACGATATATTATGAGTGATCTTCTGGATTTAATTCAGCTATATTGTATTTTTAGTGTTGTCTAGCACATATATCAGTGCTGCAGGAGATTTAAATGATGGTTGGTTTTGTTCTATTAAGAAATGTAAATACTGGCCGAATTTGTTGCAAGCGATTCTTCCAAAATATATTAATGAAAATATGATCAGTTGTCGAAGGGGAATATTCTGAAAAAGTCTGAAAAGTTTGATTGCACAAGCAATTAGCAATCAAATGTTATTAGGAGATTTAGATAATGGTCAGTTTTGTTGTAAGTGTGTCACGCTTAGCTTACGGGAGGAACGAGGAGTTGTGGAGATTTCACAAAACGAGAGTCTATAATAATCCAACAGGGAGACACAGAGCACAAGGAAGACGTTCAAGACCCGACAAGGAACACAGAGCGCGTCGTCCGGGAAGCTGTTTAGAGCAGCGAGGACCAGGAACAGTCTAGTATGGCCCTCGAGCGATCTCTCCCCCTGCTCCAGCAGGAGGAGGTGGTATTCTCGACGGGAGAGGGGATCCATAGAAACAATGGAAACAAAAACGGAGGGAACACACGGAGGTAACTGTATTCGGTCGGGTCTTCTGTCACGGATCAGTCAGTTAGAAATACCAAGGGTTCACCCAAAACAAGGGGAGTCTGCTTTTAGTTATTATGGCGCCCGCAGTTGGAATCAGCTTCCAGAAGAGATCAGATGTGCTAAAACATTAGTCACATTTAAATGCAGACTCAAAACTCATCTGTTTAGCTGTGCATTTATTGAATGAGCACTGTGCGATGTCCGAACTGGTTGCACTATATTCTATGTATAATCGTTTTCTTAAATTCATTTTAAACCTCTTAAATCTATTTTTTTAATCATTTTCAAAGTTTTTAAATTCCTTGTTTTATTGTTGTGATTATTTTTTTATTTTCTTTTATGTAAAGCACTTTGAATTACCATTGTGTATGAAATGTGCTATACAAATAAACTTGCCTTGCCTGCCTTGCCTTGCCTACGTGTGACTCCTGGCTACCCTGTGTTTCCTCCTGTTTTCCTTATTTGGTCCTTCCAGTTCCTTTTCACATTATTAGTATCACCTGTTCCTTGTTATTAGTTATCCCCATCACCTGTCTGCCTACTGTGAGTAGCATTTGTGAGCCTCCGGGCATTCAGGGCTGATCGCGGCGGGAAATGGCTCTCCGTCAACGGTGGGCTCGGACTGATGCTCCGCATCGTGGGGAGATGGTGGGTTGGGCTCTGGGTTGTGAGTGGTACTGGCTAGATTCTCCTCGGAACTGACGGTGAGCGGGGATCCGTTTCTCGCCAGTATCCACAAAGGCGGTGAAATCCGCTCGAGAACCATCTTCGAACGACGGCGCTCTGCACGCGATGTTTAAACTGGCGTCGTAGAACACACAGAGCGCGTCGTCCGGGAAGCTGTTTAGAGCAGCGAGGACCAGGAACAGTCTAGTATGGCCCTCGAGCGATCTCTCCCCCAGCAGGGGGAGGAGGTACTCAGGACGGGAGAGGGGATCCATGGAAAACACAACGGAAACAAAACACTGAGGGGAAAAAACGGAAACAAAAACAAGGGTAGACACACGGAGGTAGCTGTTTCGGTCTGGTCTTCTGTCACGCTTAGCTTACAGGAGGAACGAGGAGACTTGGAGATTTCACAAAGCGAGAGTCTTTAATAATCCAACAGGGAGACACAGAGCACAAGGAAGACATTCAAGACCCGACAAGGAAACATGAGGCAGACTATACATTTATACTAAACTTAACGAGGGACAGACAGGTGCGGGGAATCAACTAATAATGAGACAATGAGAACAGGAACATGACCAACTACGGGAACACTGATACAGAAACCGGGGCAAAACAGGTCCATCATCCTGACAAAGTGAGAGTGTAAAATTCATCAGTGAAGCATTATAAATGGCTGGTGGTCAAAAAGTCCCAAATTTAATTAGCAGTCAATTAAACAATGATGTTTATAAATAAGGATTTGACTTTAATTTCAATTACTAACGAGACTGATTTCTAGCAGAAAAAAAACGTCTCAGGTTACTTATGTAACCATGGTTCCCTGAGTAGGGAACGAGACACTGCGTCCTCTAGGGGTCGCTATGGGGAACGCCTCGTCGTGACCCGTGTCTGAAGCATACATTGAAAAAACACCAACTCGGAGAGACAAACGAGAGCGTAGCTTTTTTCCCTTGGAAAAAACGTTCGCAGTGCACGACGATTGCCCCCTCGGAGACATCGCGTGCATGCTCTTTGCCCAAACAAACAACGCATAGATCGTGTGTGTCATCAGATGTTAAACAACGTCAACACGGATGCACACATCCTTAAATGCTTTGCTAGTGCTCGCCATAATGAGATAAATAGAGATCGCTCTTACCACAGAAATGCACGCTTCAAACAAAACAGTCAATGAAGACGAAGAAGAGAATGATGTGTGCTCCCGGCGCCTATTTATACTGTAGTCGCACCGGTAGTGACGTCATGGCTGTCGCCGGCCAACGAGTTGGTGTTTTTTCAATGTATGCTTCAGACACGGGTCACGACGAGGCGTTCCCCATAGCGACCCCTAGAGGACGCAGTTCGAAGTTCCCATGAAAGGGAACTATATGGTGATGTAATTCCTTAATTCAGTTAGTTTTGTTTTAATAATGAACCCATCTAAGTCCCAGACCTTTATATGCAGTAGTTTCTGACCATCAGAAACAAGGTATTCACTCTCCATTCTTACATTTCTCATAGCCTCATAGTTACCTTAATGAACCATCTAGATCCTGGTCATGGAGTACCCCAGCACTGAACATAATAGATGCAGACATACGGCCCATTACAGAAGTGGGTTTGCGAAAGCCATTTCATGTTGACTTTAAAGCAGTCTTAATACAACTTACCCACGCCTCATTGCTGCATTAAACACCAAAGAATATAACTCCCAAGCTGGTGTGCTTTTCAAGTTAGGACTCCATTAACTTGGCAAGTGGCAAAATGAGGTTTTATCCCAGTTCTGCTCGGTTGAACTACAGACCATTTGCGGCTGTGAGTAGTGAATGAGTGTTCATCCACTTACACTGAGGCCCTATTAATTACCCAGGCAGTGTTGAAGCCCGGGTGCGCCAGGGGGTTCAGGAGCTAATGCTTCCCGTTTGACCGTGGATGCTCTGTCTAATGCTTCCCCCGAGAGGAGTTTCACTAATTAATCCACCGTCTTCAGTAAGGCGATGCCCCGCTCCCCCACCCCCGCACAGATCTTCAGGGAGGGAGCACAATAGGGAGGAAGCAAATTCATTTAAGCTCATTCAATACTCAAATCTTGAGGTGTGGTTAAAGTGGATTTTGATCAGAGAAAAACTCTTGACTGCTGCGGTCCTAAAGCAGCATGAGGAAATTAGATCTCTGTTGCCCAAGAAGTGTGCTTTTTTTGTCTGAGGCTATAGGGGCACATAGATATGGGCAAATAATAGTAGTTATTATAATTATTATTATTATTTATGTTTAGAATGCAGATTAAAGAGCAAATTAATTAGTTGAAATTAAGTAACGCAACCAATGTGTTGTTTACATGTTTTTTTGGTCCACAAATAGCTTTCTAGAAACAAACACAGTCAGTGTATCATGAAACAATTTACTGGAAAGTCACAGTTGGAAAGGATAAATGGAGATAATAATCTCATAGCAATAACAGAAATACATGGCTGTCCTCATGTCTGAGCAGCTGGGAGTCACATCAGCCAGTTACGCCGTGGTTTTACAGCAATAAAGCTGTGGTCATCTGTAACAGTTAGTCAGTCAGTTCAGATGGGAATTATGTTATTGTACTGAGTGATGTGCTGTCATATAAGTCTATTTTGCATGTACTGTAATCTCTACAGGGCATTATTTAGAATTTGTGTAAGAATGTTTTGATTACTTGTAGCATATGTGTGAAATAAAACACGCCAAAACAAAGGCATGTTGTGCAATAACTTATATTTCACAAGGCTAGTTTACAATGCTACATAATACTAAAAACAAAAGACTGCATGTCTGTCAAAATAGAGATCTTGGACCTTGATTCCCGGAGTAATTTTCCCATTCATTTTCTCCACAGGGATTCAATAAACAGTTGTAAGCCACAACCCAAACCAACCAGCTCGAAGATTTGATTAGAACATATGAAAAAAAAAATTGTATTTAAAAATCAAAGCAAATAGGCTTAAGTGCAATTAAACATTTTTTCCACTGTAGAAAAAAAAATTCTATGGAGAAAACGAATAGGGATTTTCTATCCAGAATGCAAATGTTGCACTTTATTGAGAAAAGCCCATGGCAAAAAAGTATTGTTTTTATTTATTTACTTTTGGCATGCTAAATTTGCTCCATAGCATGTTTTGTATTGGTTGTCACTTACAGTATACAGTACATCCTATAGTATTGTTTTTATTCATCAATTTAAAAAAAAAAAGTAATAGTATTTTTTCTATTTAAAACACTTTATTTTGATGGTCGACTTTAGTCATATGTACTAATAGGTAACTGCAACTGCCAGTCTTTAGTAAAATGCTAGTCTGCTTAATATCTGCTAACTATGGAAGCCCGTTTCCGGCACTGAATAAAAAATAAAAAAGGTCATTGCGACTTTTTATCTCACAATTCAGACTTTTTTTCACAGAATTGTGAGATATAAACCCACAATTGTGAGATATAAAGTCACAATCGCAAGATTTTTTTTGCAATTCTGACTTTATCTCACAATTGCAAGTTTATATCTCGCAATTCTGACTTTTTTTCTCACAATTCTGACTTTTTTTCTCAGAACTGCGAGTTTATATCTTGCAATTCTGACTTTATAACACGCAATTGCGAGTTAAAGTCCAATTTTGAGGGGGGGGCATATGTTCTCAGAATTGCGAGTTTATATCTCGCAGTTCTGACTTTTTAACTCGCAATTGCGAGAAATTTATATTACGCTATTCTGAGAAAGTGTTTGTATCACGCAATTATGAGAAAAAAAGTCAGAATTGTGAGATAAAAAGTCGCAATTACCTTTTTTATTTTTTATTCAGTGGCGGAAACGGGCTTCCATAGCTAACACTTTATTTTGATGGTCCCTTAGCAGACATTTTGCTGACTATAAGTAACTTTGCAATTACATGCCAACCTACTAACCTTATCCCTAAACCTAACCTAACAGTCTAAAGTAACAGTTAGTTGACATGTCATTGCAAACTTACTGTTGTCTAAAGTGAACTACTGAAATAAAGTGTAACCAAACTGACACTTACTAAATTGTTAGCATGTTCTTATGCACCATTTTGGAACATGCAGTGTCTAATCTAATCGATATGACATTGTTAATGTATTTGGTCTTTGCGGAATAGATTTGCTACGCTGCTGCTGTTGTTGCTTATTACTGTAGTTGTAGATTATTGCTGCTGTGTATTTAAAAAAAAAAAAAGAACTTTAAGAAATAAAGAATAGTTGAAGTGTGCACAAGTCAAGATTTCACTCTTAAAGAAATCCAAACTTCAAGACGTTACTTATAAAAATAACAATGTGATGTAATTAGTTATTTTTTAGAATGAATAACCCAATATTGTGACTGGTGACTTTTAAAATTAATGTCCCCCAATCCAGATCACATGCTTTATAGCTGATGCAAGTGGCCTGGTGGTATCACAGCATCAAAAGCTAATTTAGAACATGCTTTTAAAAGGTCAGGGCCAGTTATGAAAGCCATCGCCCTTAAACAAACTTTAGCTATAAACACTGCGACGCCAGTTAATTGTTGGTTTCTCTCTCTCTCTCTCTATCTCTCTCAGCCTTTCTCTTTATCTCTCTCCATCTCTGAGAGAGCAATAAAAAGAGAGAAGTGAGGGCTTGCGTATGGGATCCATTAGTTTGTTTATTAAAAGTCGTTCTCTCCTCTCCAAGGCACTGAACCACAGATCTTTGCATGGGCCTGCAGATGGACCCAGACGTAACACTGAAATGAGACGATCACAATGTTTTATACTAACATAAGTGCAAACATTTACCATTAAATTATTAAAGGTTTTTTGGACATATTATGGTTATGGGATACCATGATTCAAAAGACACTGATCTCTGCAAGTTCCCTTATGAAGAATTACACTTCAGCATACGTACTGTGTGGAGTTTGCATGTTCTCCCTGTGTCAGCATGGGTTTACTCCGGGTACTCCGGTTTTCTCCCACAGCCCAAAGACATGCAGGTTAGGTCAATTGAAGATTCTAAATTGTCCCTCCCACAACTAGTGTGTAGGACAGACTTATGTATGGATTAACTGGTTCTTGCCAAGAATATAGCACTAGATGCTGGACTGGCGTTAAGAAGAAAGTAAATAAATGAATAAATTCTCATAAATACACCAAGCTTTTCAGTGCTGTTGCAACAAAATGAAGAGTAAAGCATGTATGGGTTGGTGTTCTTCCACAAAGAACAATGGGAAATGTAGTTTTGTCACATAAACCTCTTGCATCATACACTGGATAAAATCCATAAAAAAATCCTTAAAAGTAAGTAAATTAAAAAAAATAAAAAACATATATTAATATAATGTTCTGTCATGAATCTCTAGATGGCGCAGGCTCAATCTGATATAATCAGTTAAATCGTTTATTTTGTTTGCTGCTCAACATTCAAATACTTGGCTAGTGTGTGCTGTATCAGTTGCAGCGCGCTTCAGAAACCCTCCACCTTCCCCAGCTCCACCTGTCTAGATTTGCTACGGGGTAACTTCAATGTATGTCATATATGGGGGTTATTTCATATATGTTATATGTGCAGCAGCAGTATTTCTTACATTCATTATTATTATTATTATCTGGGGACACAATTGGTCAGAAAATAAGAAAGACTTTTCTTATTAGCCAGATTGTGCTTTTTTGACATCTACACATAAACTGACCCAAGCTAACCAGCCAAATCTTATTATAACCAGTAGGAATTTGTTTCTGCTATTTATTCTGACACATGCCAGACACAAAAAGTTGGGGGTTAAAGAAAATCCAAAGTTTCCCTCTGGTAATTACTACATTGTGGTGCCATTCATGTGCTATGCGCTCAACTCATAAATACAATCATTCCGACATGTCTTGAGGGCAGCAATTGTCCACATGTTGAAATAAAACTCAGTTAAATACCATACAGAAAAAGCTTGAGAAACTGACTTGTTATGAGAGAGATATACAATGTCATACAAATGCTAATATTGCCTCTGATTTAAATACACACTATTTTATTGTGTTCAGCTTGGACTATTGCTACTGGCACAAATACTCCAATAAAGTGATGTCTAAAAAGACTTTTCCTGTTATCTTTCGTCTGTCTGAATATCTCTACAATGTTATGACTTAATAATTTCATCAGGAAAACCGCCGCATGCATTATCTCTGACATACAATCTCGCACATTCTCGGATAAAAGATTTCACGATAATCTGTGCAGTTATCCCATGACCACAGGCGCTTGTAGCGGATTGTACTGCAATGTATCACGACAGATTTGCTGTCACAATCAGTCCCCAAAAAGCATGCATTAGATTAAATTAGCCTCATTTGACACGTTCCTTTCTTTTAGATAATACGCTAGATTGTCTCTACAACATTGACTACAAAGCCAAGTTTATTCACATGCCGGAGTTTTCTCTGAGGCAACCGTGGCAACTTTTGTCAAGATTATTTACTTTTGCTGCTTTATATTTTGGTTCAGCCACTAGCCATCAGATCGTACCGTTGACTTGATGTGCTTGAGGTTATTCCTCTAAACACACGCTCCAGCGCCACTGCACATGTGGTCACCAGACCAGAGGATGATAGCGCACAAAATTGGATTAGCCTGTAAAAATCACAGATATGAATCTATAGGAAGATCTCCACTTCGGATAAAAGACAGAGGACTGCTTTCAGTCATTTAGGGCAAGATGTGTGTGGTCTGAAGGCGTAATTGGGCACGCTGCAGGACTGTGTCCAGAGGTTCAAGCTGAGTGTGACATGGCACTGTTGGTGCGTCCTGCTCACTGATCCGCTTTAATTGGTCGTCATTAAACCCCACATTAACCAATTGAGGGGTTGCAAGAGTGTGTGTACCAGACCGTGGTAGAGATTAGGGAATGGCATGTTTTGCTTGATTTGAGTTACACAACTGTAGGGCCATGAAATGTATTCCTGCAGGCGGCAGATGTTAAGAACATAACCAATTATGTTTATGTGAATGAGAAAATTAGAGAGCAGAGATTCTGTATCCGAGAGCCAAATATATCAAATATAATCAAATATATCAACTTTTTAATGGCTGTTTGAGTGTTTTGTGGACGTGCAAAAACACTTCGTGAATAGAGATACTATAGTTTATCATACGGATACTGTAGTTTATTGGAGGCCTGGTTCCAAAACGAGGCTATGAAATATAAATGTGCTTGTATTGTGCATATACTGGAGAACAGTGTGCCAAAATTGGCTTTGCATGAATGAGGGCAAAGCAAGCGAGAGATGAGTTCCAGGACTATAGTGGCAGCTGAATTGTATTCTTGTTTTATTTCTTTGTGTCAGAGGGACTTATGAGTACCTACTCAAAAACGTAGAATGGAAAAATCAGCACACTCAACCGTACACTTTGTTGACATAATTCAAGTAGTTAATTAACTCTTTCCCCGTCATTTATGACGCAATGCTTCCCGCCATTAATGGAAATTTCTGGCAATCCATGTTTTCACTGTTATATATTAGGGGGCGCTATTACACATCATCTGAAATAGTATTGAATCTCTGGATCCAAACACAAGTGAAGAAGAAGCAGAAACAAACAACAGAAGCATTGCGCACACAACATCAAACATTAGACAGCATATAAATCAAAACTGCCTAACGTTACCGAAAAAAAATGTTGAACTAAAAAAGAGGTATAAGACAAGCACTGGGGGTATTGATGGACATGATCTAATCAATCTATGTTTTGATCATCGTTTTGAATCTGATGAATAGTCTTTAAAAAAAACATGATTTTTCTCAGCGTTTTGTTCTAAATGTTGTGCATTCAAGTGTTGATTTAAAAAAAAGAATGCATGGAGCTAGAATAAAAGTTTTTCTTCTAGAATTACGTTTTTTCCTCTCTCTCTCTGTTGTTTCTTTTCATATATTGTACATATATTTTTCATCACAATTAATTGAATGTCACATTGACAGATTATGTTATGATATTTTTGTATGATTTGCTGAGATGGTCAAGACCTCTAAAGTGGGACAAACTCAGCATTTTAAGAGAGTGTGGGGTGTCCAAAACACAGAAATCTGTGTTGATGGATTTCTTTTTTGTTAGATAATAGTTCATCTAATACATCTAATAGTTTTCCAAAAACATAAATGTAACGTGTAGTTCTAATGCTATAGAATATAACAATGAGACACTATTGTGACCAAATCATGGAAAATACCTAAATATACAGTTTGATGGCCAGCCATTGACATACGGACCTCGTTGAACAAACAGAACTGTGTCATCTTTGCCCCATGTATCTCACATGTCATGACCCAGCGACTGGAGCTGTCGGATGGTGATTGAAAGCCGCCACACTCGAGAGCATCAGCCCTTTGCTTCTCTTGAAGTAATGAGCTGACCCAGAGAGCAGGCCGCCTTTGAGCCGGGGCCAAGCCATCTGAATCCACTCTGCCCAAATGAGGGCTTAGCTTTCAAAGCAGATCTGCCGAAGTCCGACCCCGGCACCTCTGCTCTGTGTGAGGGAATGAGGGGGAAGGGACCCCAGAGCTTCTAAGCTAGCCCAGAAGTGATAAATCATTTCAGGCCTTGAAATTTGTATTGTCATAATGAATGCATCTGAACATTACAATTAACAGTTGTTGCTTACAGCCATGGTGATTAAACCCAAATTCACTGGTTGGTTATCTTATGTAGGTGTGAACTATTGAAGTAGTACCAAATGCTGGCTTGTACAATGGAAAAAAATTATGAATTAGCACGTTTTCACTGATGTAAGAATGGTAACCCATCCGACTGGTGCTGTGATTGGTTGACTCCAGAGATAATAGTGCTTGGAAAATGGTACAACAGCTTGAGAGTCAACATAGCAGCTTTTGGGAAAGTAGCTTTCATAACAAAAGGAACAAAGATTTGATCCAAAATGTCATACATCAAAATCGCCATAATGTCATCCTACGTCAAAAGTGAAGAACAAAACTAAATTTCCAAAGGCAAAAACTGACGTGAATATGTTCTTACGAATATGTAATATAATGTATATTATACTCACCTTCATGTTATTGTAAGCCTGTATGACTATATTACTTCTGCTAAACACCAAAGAATATCCAGAAGTGTGGTTTCAGTGCAGTTGTAGTACATTGTGACTGTAATGCACATTAGTGCCTCCTACTGGACTGGAGTGGGAAGCAGTAGAAGTTGCTTAAATACTGGGTTGTAAAATTGCTTAAAAACTACCCAGGTGCATTTAAAATATGTGCCTCTACCTAAGTTACTGCAAATATCACAAACCGTACCTATACATATGAATCACTGCAGTTTCCAGTTGATGTGAACACTTGAGGCAGTAAAACTCTGACAACTTTTATTCCTTTTCACACAAAGTATGATTTACAGGGCCAGAGTTTTGATTAAGAAAGCCTAATTTTCACACAATTCCTTGCACAATTGTTATGTTATGACCTCAAAACAAATGTAATATGCCAAGAGATTTAAAAACTGATATTAGCATCACATATACAGCTTTATATGGGTTTTCTAATGCAATAGGTTTGCTCGGTAGCTAGTGCGATACGGCGTTGCACTTGTGAGGTGAAGCACTTTGGCATGAATCCTGTAAAACTGCGGTTTGACAAAACAGCTCAAACCTGTGTAGAAGGAAAAATAGCACGGTTGCATCAGCGAATGCATTTTATACAAGCGGCAACCTTCCGGTCTCTCTCGTGAAACCAACACGGAAGTGACTAAGACTGCAATTCATCGACTGGCCGCTAGAGGCTGGCTCAAAAAGGGGGTCAGTCCCATAAACTCCCCATGTTAAAATGCCCAATTTTACAGCAGAAAAAAATGTGTTTACAGCCTGGTACAAAAAGTGGTTTTGGTCTATAAAGGTAATTTTGCCCTTCGTGACAACTGTTAGGGGGGTGGATTTTTTTATAACTCATCCGTTTAAATTATATTAAGCCTTAAAGTTCTGCATAATTAAGGGCGTGGCCACTTGAGTGACAGGTGGATCCATATTTTTATACAGTCTATGATTTTATATCACTTTTGCTTTCGTTAACACTATCGGGTAGGTTTAGGGTTGAGTTTGGTGTTGGTGGTATGTTATTTTCCAACAAGATAGAGCGTTAACCTTTTAGCGACACTTGAATTCTGAACCGCCGCAACTACGGTTCACTGAGCCAACATAATAAAAAAGTTGTAATACGTGCCTGTACCGACATAATAAAAACATGGCCACGATCACGTACTGAACCCACGTTTTACTGACCACTCACTGGAATTTTCACTTTGAAACTGCCGCGAAAGATATTGGTTTAGTAGAAATGTCGCCACAAGCACATATTTTCAATGAGCCTGGGTCGTAAAAAATTAAACATAGGCTCATTGGGAATACATGCCTCCCCCTACATTTCTGCAAAACTCAAAAAACATACTTATACATACGAATCGTAGCAGTTTCCAGTTTAAATGAACACTAGAGGCAGTAAAATTCGAAAACTTTTATTCCTTTTCACACAAAGTATGATTTGCAGGTCCACAGTTTCAATTAATAAAGCCGAATTTTCGCATAATTACATGAGGAATATTATGTTATGAATTCAAAACAATTTTAACATGTTGCGAGATTTGAAAACTGATGCATTTGAAGGTTAGCGTCACATATCCAGCTTCATATGCATGAGTTTTCTAGCTCGGTAGGTTTGCTCGGTAGCTCACGCGATACGGCGTTGCACTTTGGTGATGAAGAGCTTCGGTACGAAGCCCATGAATCTACGGTTCAGCAAAACAGCTCAAATCCCCATAAGGAAGTGAAAATAGCACGGCTGCATCAACAAATGCTTTTTTATATCACTTTTGCATTTGTTAACACTATCGGGTAGGTTTAGGGTTGGGTTTGGTGTAGGGGATATTTCCAACACGATAGAGCATTTAACTTTTAAGTTAATGACACTCCTCAAATATTTGAATTATGAACCACAGCAATACGTACCTGAAGCAATGTAATACAAACACAGCAATATGTGCCTATATCAACGTAACAAAAACATGCCAGGGTCACGTATTGAACCCGCATTTATAGCGCCACTCACTGGACGTTTCACTCTGAAACTGCCGCGAAACGTGTAGTAAGGTACCTAATAACGGTGCTGCAGAAATGTATTTAGAGGCACATATTTCGAATGAGCCTGGGTTGAAAAAAACTGCTTAAATATTGGGTTGCTCAGTTTTCATGAAAACCAATCAGAGCACTTGGAAAATGATCAGTGAGCCACACACTTTTTTTCTGACAATCTTGAGTGCTTTATTAAGCACTAAAGTGAGTCACGTCACACAAAGTATGATTTGCAGGTCCACAGTTTCAATTAATAAAGCCGAATTTTCGCATAATTACATGAGGAATATTATGTTATGAATTCAAAACAATTTTAACATGTTGCGAGATTTGAAAACTGATGCATTTGAAGGTTAGCGTCACATATCCAGCTTCATATGCATGAGTTTTCTAGCTCGGTAGGTTTGCTCGGTAGCTCACGCGATACGGCGTTGCACTTTGGTGATGAAGAGCTTCGGTACGAAGCCCATGAATCTACTGTATTTAGAGGCACATATTTCGAATGAGCCTGGGTTGAAAAAAACTGCTTAAATATTGGGTTGCTCAGTTTTCATGAAAACCAATCAGAGCACTTGGAAAATGATCAGTGAGCCACACACTTTTTTTCTGACAATCTTGAGTGCTTTATTAAGCACTAAAGTGAGTCACGATGATTGCAGAGTTTTCATATTTGGATGAACTATGAAAACCAAAATTACCAGCATACCAAAGTTGGCGAGCGTTAGAAAATATAACTGTCAAGTTCACACTTCCTGAACAGCACCGTGATCCAACTGTTGGAATTTGGTGTTTTTTTAGCGCTTGTTAGGGCCTTATAAACTGGCCTTAACATTCTCATCACACTTTAACACCTTTTCCAAGACATCTGACATGTATTATCCGAGATGGTTAATTTTTGCAAATGCATCCCAAATTTTCCAGCTCTCATTAAGGGAGGTCGTGCTATTCCACATGTGAAACCCAAAGTCATCACAAAGACCATAAATTATTACAATCGAATCAACAGGCGATGGGCAGAGCGTCAGAGAAAGGGAGATGCTTTCACGCAGTCCGCCTGCACAGCAGAGCACTTCTGATGTGGTCTGGCTCCTAGTTCACACGCTAAACTCAATCCGCACATTACACTCATATATCTCCAAACAAGAGGGACGCAGAGAGGAAATTCAAGCACTCTGCTTTTCGTGTTCATGTACATCAAGGTCTGCCAAGCGCTGTAGACCACATAATGCATCTGTTGTGCCGTGATGCTCATCTCATCATTTCTAGGATGACTGATGGATGCGACGAACCCAAACAAATCAATTCTCACTCACATTGCTCGCTTGGCCTCTCAGAGCTGTGAAGTTTCCACATTCTTGAAGTCCAACACTTTTGAAAAATTAGCAAAAGATTTGTTTTCACAGTCAGAGTGTTGAGTTTTCTATGGAGGATTTAGAGGCTGTAGAAACAATGAGAAGCAGTCGAGTACCGGGGGATATAAGAACTAAGGACACTTATCCATATGGTTTACATCACACTCATTTTCTGCTTCTTATTTCTGCTTCGTTTCCCTTTTAAAAAGAGGGGTCCAAAAGCTAGAGACCACATGTCTTGATTTTCTTTTTAAAGTCTTAGAATTTGGAGAAATCAATAATAATCGAAAGCAAATTTGATTTTCACCATGTGAACTTATGTGTACAGATGCTTTCTGTAAAATTATTAAATCATGTTGAATAAAATGATCAATGGGTTTTGCACAACATTGTGGGAGTTTAAGCAACTTGAGTGCTGATTTTATTAAAGCAAAAGTGTGACACTAAATACTGAGAAATTCTAAAATGAATGTAACTTTTTTCAGTTCATTTTTTTAATTATAATTTGTAATGAAAATCAAATGTTGAATTAAATAAGATCTTTCACTTGATGGTTTTGCTTTAAATCAATTTTTAAATCTTATTTTTTTATTGTATTTTTTATATTTTACAGATTATCATATTAATTATTTCTTGTTAATGTATCGTCTTTTTCCCCATTTTAGTTTTGTTTTGCTTTTTTGTCTTCTTGATATTTTATTTTATTTTATGTATGTGAAGTTATTTTAGCACTTTGACAAAAGTATTTTCCAATGCAATTTTAAATAAAATTATTATTTAATTTTCTTTCTTCTCCACTAATGCACTTGTCTTGTTGTGGCACATGCTGGAAATATTTGCCCTACGTTTGATACCATTCAAATTGCAAATGCATTATGATGTGAATTTATATTTTCCACACTACTTTACAGAGCATTCCTCACTGAAACACAGATTTAAAGATACCTAAATTATCTCCTTTCTATATGTACCAGATGCCAAGACCTCAGCAGGTGGCAATTTCATATGTCTTCCATATAAACTTTTTCTGAAATATCATGAAATTGTTTCATCTGTAATTTCATGATATATCCGTTCTTTCTGCATTTCCTTTCCAGTTCTCTTTGCTATTTATATTTACCCCGATTGGTCTTGTTACGCATTCATTTTCTAGCTTCTTTCACCTTCTTCCACCACCCCCCACACACAGGCAGGTGTCACACCCACGCTCTGCAGCGTGGCGGAGGGCGCAGGCAGCCGGGTAGATAAAGTGAGCTCGCTTCCTGCGTGAGGTTAAACTCTGTGCCTGCATAGCGCTAACCACAGCCAGTTGTCTTAAACACTGGTCTGGGAACAGTAACACCCCAGCCAAATCCAAACTTTAACCACTACAGGCAAAACCACACAACAGGTTACAGATCAGCGTGTGAGGGTAACATCTAACAACATCTCCATACGTCGGCAGAGATACGTGTGCGGTTAGACGCCCAGGTGCTCCTCAGAGCGAGATGCTTTGAGAACCTCCGTAAGTCTCTGGTCTCATGTGTAATCAGATCAGGTGTCATTTCGAGGGTTGAGGTATTGCCGTTGAGACAGTGGTTTTGGATTGTAATAATTTGCGCTCCTTCGCTTCAGCAAACCTCCTGAGGTGACCTCTTATCAGTGAGCGGCTTTGTAAAAGAGCGCTTCTATTTATATGAACTCTTCTGAAATTACCAAGGCGAGCTTTTATCAAAGGTCATGAAGTAATAATTACATTCTATTTAAAATACGGTAAGATGTTTGTGCAGAATGGAGAATTGCTTTGCATGACCGTATTAGTGAAGTTGAAGGGCTTTTCACTCTGTCAAAAACTGCATTTATGCCATTATGTAGCTGAAAGCTAGTCTGTAGTCCTTTTCTGAATGTAATTTTAATTTGAATGAAATTAACTAAACTTCTATTAAGAGTGTTGCTGAGTTACTTAAAGTTGGCACACACACACACACACACACACACACACACACAAACACAGCTCAGACTATTGACTGATAGGCCTGCTGTAACCCACCACAATGATAACTTGCTAGCCTGTAGACTGAAAGTTTTAAGATGCTAAAATAGAAGTAACCCTTCTGAAAAAGTGGCAACTCTAAAAATTACTCCAAAAGATTTTTCACTGTAAACTAATTTATAGTTGGAAATAACAATGAACAACATCAATTAAAGCCACTGTATGTACGTTTTCTTTTTTTTTACCTTGAAATATCAGTTTCGAAATCATTCTGATGGTACACTAATTTATGAAGTGAATAGCTTCTGTTTCTTTCCCTCATAAACATCTGTCATGGAAATTCCGCGAAAGGTGTGGACTGCTTTGCGGCAGCAATAAATGCACATGTACAACTATCCACTGTGATCAGGACACTCAAATTTTTACGACAGTGATTTCCACTCTCTTAGCTGGAGGGGACTCCAAAGTTGCAAAAATATACAAAACTACATACAGTTGCTTTAGCGAAATACTTGGCCACAGGAACCACAAAGTTTACATTGGTTACATGAATCATCTGATTCACTGTAAGTAATCAGATTTCCAACTCTACAGATGGGACAATGGACAGAAGTTTGATGATCTAGCTACTGAAAAGTTAATAACAAAAAACAAAGATAGTATATTGAATTAATGGGAAAATATATTTTAGATATACACTGAACAAAATTATAAACGCAACACTTTTGTTTTTGCCCCCATTTTTCACCGACGACGAACTGCAGTCAGGTGGTGAAGATGCTGGATGTGGAGGTCCTGGGCTGGTGTGGTTACACGTGGTCTGCGGTTGTGAGGCCGGTTGGATGTACTGCCAAATTCTCTGAAACGCCTTTGGAGACGGCTTATGGTAGAGAAATGAACATTCAATTCACGGGCAACAGCTCTGGTGGACATTCCTGCAGTCAGCATGCCAATTGCACGCTCCCTCAAAACTTGCGACATCTGAGGCATTGTGCTGTGTGATAAAACTGAACATTTTAGAGTGGCTTTTATTGTGGCCAGCCTTAGGCACACCTGTGCAATAATCATGATTATGCCACACCTGCGTTCTCTGGAATCCTCTCAAGCGGTGGACTTCTACGTTCCGATTGGTTGCCACCGAATCGCGTCATAGCTCATTACCATAAAGTTGACCTGATTTTAACTCTCCTCGACGCCCAACATTTCTTTGTTTTTATGTAATTTATGTTTTGTGATTTTTAACTTTGGTTCCGACCCCATTAGTTCCCAAGCAAAATGGAGGAGAGGTTGATTATTGCTGTGGCGGGTTTCCCAATAATCTATGACGTGTCCCTGTTTGCGTACAGGGACATAAATAAAATAAAACATGATGCGTGGACCAAGGTGTCTGAGATTGTTGGTGTTCCTGGTGAGTTGCTGATGTGCATTAACGTTAATATAAAGGAATAATAATCTAATGATATAATAAATAATAGTATAATAGTCCCAGTTCACTTTTAAACCTTTAAATCAATTTTCCTGATTATACTTACTTTAAGTAATGTTTATACCTGATTATACTTACTTAAGTAACATTTTCAGTGCAGGACTTTTACTTGTATCAGAGTATTTTTACAGTGTGGTATTAGTGCTTTATACATTATGAGGTAAAGGATCTTAACACTTCGTCCACAACAATATTTAATGAGGTTAACTTAACGTTACTCTCCTTTGTGGTCAGTCTGCACAAGATCAAGAAGCGTGTTTGCTTTGCGACCCCTTTAAATACAAGATAAGCATTTGATCGAAGTCAGAGCGTCCACGAATCTTTCTACAGCGTTGTTGGCAGGGCGGCCAGAGCAATTTTTGACGCTCTCGACGGCGGCGGTGTGAACGCACAGTTAAGTGATGAAACTATGGTGCCATTTGCTTTTTAAAACCATTTTCATCAGTTTAATGTTATATTATTGACTTAGAAAATACATACATTTTACTAGAAACACCAGAGACTGGAAATGTAAAGCATCATTCCATAGTTTAGGAAAAATGTTGGATATATGGGAGAATGGAAAGTTTAGGAGCTAAATGCAGTAAAGTGCAGCATACATCCTGGAAAAGGTAGCTTGTTACTGGAAAAGCAACAGAATTTTGAAAACAGTGAAAGTGTACAGTGTAAACGATTTTTGTAATTTGAACAGTATTTTACTGTAATATGTACAGTAAGATACTGTAAAATGTTATACAGTATAAGGATTATGGGAAAATATACGGTCACTACTGTATTTCTAAAGCCATTTACAGTAATGTTACAGTAGTGAACTTGCCAGCGAAAAACTGACCAATGGCAAGGAAGAACCACTGTTTTCTTTTTTCACTGTTTGAATTTTGTCAGAATTTTGAAAACAGGTGAAAAGTGTAGTCAAATTGACAGTGTGGATACTTTTAGTTTGGCTACTCCCAATTACTGTTAACTACTGTTCGGGGAAAAAACAACAAGGCAACCTTTTATATAGGGGTGGGTGCATGTAAGACTTGAATAATAGCTTCCCCTTTGGACGGGTCTTCACCGGCCGCAATCAAAGCTTGTGAAGACCCTGCAATTGTGGCAAATCAAGTCAGCATCTATTAATAATATTTCCAGCGTTCCTTTTGGCAGAGGTGCGTGTCCGCCTGCTGTCAGGGACTGCATGATAGAGTGTCATCTTCATCTGAGCCAGGGCAGGCGTCTGTCACCTTGATAAACAATTCCTACAGTAATCTGAATAAAGATCTTCATTTTAGACCTCTGGCTGACGAGCTTTTTCTTTGTTGTCTTCTCATTTTCATAGGTGTCTTTATTGTAATGGTTTAGTCTTTTGAGGTCATCTGATCATCTGATTCATTCTAGGGAGTTTTTTAGTACAGAATTACTAGGATTACTAGGATATTAAAGGTATGTAGCTGTATATTATTACACTGTAAAGGTCCTTGCACACTGAGTGCGAAATTTTCGTGTGCATTTTTTTCGGATTCGTCATCCTTTCCTATCAAAATGCTTGCTATGGATGCGAAAACGCAGAAAATCGAACCTGATCTGATTTTTTTATGATGGACGAAAGTTTCGGAGGCAGTGTGTAAACGTGATTGACACAGCATCAGGTCGTATTTATTTTTCAACGTGCGAAAATTTCGGACTCAGTGTGCAAAGACCTTAAGCAGTAAATCTATAAAATAACGTTACAAATAAATACAGAAAATTCCATGTTACAGTACATTGTGCCATATTACATTTTACAGATTTTTTTAGGGTGTACATAATGGTGCGTATAAATAAAAGCAATTAAATTATATCTAAGTTAAGAACTAAATGAAAAAAAAACTGTTTAAAAAAGGAAAACTTCTTGCAATAAATTTTTTTTAATCATTTTGAATCGAATTAGCTATTATATATAAATTTCTAAGCACCACCAACAACAAAAACCATTCTTATAATCTGAATATTTTTACTTTTACTATTTAGTGCTCGGCTGGCAAGTTTACTTTGGGCCCTGGCATTAAGCTTTCTAAAATGAATAAATCATATTATAAGCATATAATATTCCACTCTCGTTCAATTTTTAAAAGCAAGAAACATCAACGACAAAAAAAAAACAAAGGTAGATGCTCCTCTGAGGAGGCAAACAACAGTCGTCAAATTAATAATCTACAAATAAAGCATTTACAGATGTGCCAGTGGTAAAATGGTAATAAAGAGAGAAAAAGACGAGTGTACAGTAAATATCAGTGGAGGAGCAAGGAAATCTCATCCTCTTTTTTAGACCAGCAGGCATGGGAAGTGAGAAATGTGCAGCACACAAATGAATGCCACAAAACATGCCAGTTCGCTCCGCCCCACCTCTAGCTCTCCTACTGTACCATTTCCTCTTTATTTGCCTTATTTTGTCTCTTTTTTACTTTGAATAGATCACATGTGCATGCACACACACACACACACACACACACACATATACATTTGTGATTTTTCTTTCAGCTCTATTGTCTTGTTTCCCATTCTTCCCTGACGCACAAACTCTAACTACAAAACTGCATAACAGCATAAGAAAGCACATACATTTCCAGCGCTGCCTATTTTAGCTCAAAAAGCAATAATCATAAGGAACAGATGTTTTAATATAACTGACTCTACTCATGGCATCCCATATGCAATTCTGTTCAACATGCAAAAAGTCAATGGACGAAATATTGAAATTGCTTTATGCATATTAAAGACACTTGTCATCAGGATGTCACATAAAGCGTGGAAGGACAAGAGGCAGCGTCCCTCTGAGGCCTTTTTCCTCTCAAAAGTATCAAATTAGATTCAGGGAAATGGCCTTGCGTCGCCATGCAAAGCAAAGCATTTTTGTGTGCTGTTTTGCATATAAAAAAACGGGGGACCATGTAAATGGCGTACGATATACAGACAAATTGGTCATTCAGGATCGGAATGAAAATGACACTTTAGCGCAAACAGGAAATGGAGCCGTGCACCGTGAGAATTAGAGCCGTTAAAATGTCACGCCTTTCAGGTGTCCAGATGTATGGCTGAAGGAGACGCAGAACAAAATGGAGATGTTGATGAAGGTGACATATTATCGGTCGGGGGAAAACACGCCTTGGCCGGAATACATTGTCTTTCAGGAATGCGTTAGGTGGTGTACGATTTGTACCCAATCAGCTGCATCGCTGGGGAAGGCCGCGCTGGGATTGCTGTGTGGAAGTGCTTGAATTGGTTCCATACTTTTAAAAATTACTCTCACCTCTCATTTAAAGGGTTCACGGCAATCATTCCAACTTGAGTCATAATTCATGAGTCTGTTTTCCTTTGTGACACATGTTCGTCTTTGTGGGCAAGTAAATGATAGCCAGAAGACTAAATGACCCCTAACACCTACTTTGTGTTTTAAATGAGTCACTGTGGCAATTTGCCTGTCCAAATGGACATTACTGCGATGTAATGCCAAGCTCAACAACAAGCTGAGCCAATCATCATTTGGACGTTCAGGGGTCGTAGAACGGAACGGGGCGAAATAGAGATATTATTCGCAGGCGGTGCGTGTATTCTGCCTGTATGCAAGCCAGGTGGAAATAAAGGGCTCCTAAATGTAATAATCCATATTTGGTGCATTTTAAAGTGTGTCAGCACAACATTGGCAAATCTGGGAGACTGAGTGCAGGTCTACGGTCTGCTAATCTCAGGGGTCCACCCATTCTGAGACCACAGCCCGAGGGCTGACAAATGACCTTAATGAAATTGGACAATTCAGCACACATGCATAAAAAGGGACCTTAAATATTGATGGGGGTAGATTAACCCAGTCCTGGATGTTCTGACGTTTAATATTTTAACTACCTGATGGTCTCCATCTGATAAATGGAGCTGAGCGTAATTGTCTGGTTGAAGTTTTTGTTAACTGCGGTTAGTGGACGACGCGGACATGATAGTATGTTGATGTGTAACAAGATTCATCTCTTTGACAAAAACAAATGTTCATTTGCTTCTATGGATATTCCTAAAAATCACCGCAAGGCATATCAGATTAAATTAAAGCAATAGATTTGCAGCAGAACAAGAGCGTTTTATTACAAACCTTCATCAAACGATTCACATACAAGCACGATTATTCTAACGTTCAAAATGATTTACTTATAGTCCCTCATAACAAAGATCCATAAGCCTTGTGATCTTCAGCTGCTACCTTTGATGGAAAACCTACTCATTTCATACAAATCCTGTATAATCATTTATTTAGATATTTGCAGATATTAACTCATTTTCTAAAGGAATAAACAATACAGTGGGAGACACTTTCAACTAATAGGGTTCAAAACTTGAGATTTTTCTTCTTTTCTGACAAATAATTAAAAGAACATTTCAGAAAATATAGTCATCATTTATGCAACCCATGTTATTACAATCCCATGTAAGAGAACTTTTGAAGAATGTCCTGGTTGCTGTTTTCCACACAGTAATGATAATGGCCTGGAGCTATGCTAGATTTGTTTTTATTTATGCTTATTTTATACGAGGTCAGTCTTGTTACGAGAATTTTGAAATGTTATTTACTATCAATAAATATTCGATAAACATGACTGAAATGCTCAAGATTTAAAAATGATGCCAGAATGGGTAACAAGTTAAAGATTCAGACTAAATATATGTTACATTGTACATACAAGCTACTAAAAAAAAGAAAAGACATTTTTTGTTGAAAGGTAAACTATTTCCTTACTCAATTCATGAAAAATGCCAAGACTGACATGTGCCTATAGTTGACAAGAAAAAGTACTTGAGAGTAATAAACAGCTCATTCTTTCACTTATTTAGCATTTCATATGTTATTTTTAAATCAAACTAAATTAGACTGCAGCACTAAAAATATTTGAAACGATTCATTTAGTCTGCAGATATACTTACACCTCCAGTGCAGTGAGTGGATCAGGCTTTAATTGTGTCCCTTTAATAGATCATTAAATCTATTTCTTATTGAAATGCTAGATTAACATCTGAATAACATCATATAAAGAAGTAAATAATATTTCCTGAAAAAAAGAAAGAAAATAATGGGGAAAAATGAAAAGTAAGTGAGACTCTTCTGTTTCCTCCTGTCACAGCTCCATAAAGATGACATGAATAACAATTATTCAAATTCACTCTGATCTGGCTACTCACAGCAATCAGTTAATGTCTTAAAATTCAATTTCAGTCCCGCACGGACTGCCGTTGAATGCCCTCAGAGCAGGCAATTATTAAACACACACACAGACCAAAGCATAATTAGCAGGAGATCGTAATAAAGCTCACGCACTGAAAGCGACTGATGTTAATAAGTGTACATGGAGCGGGACGCAAGGGAGGTGTGGAGAGGCCTCTGCCCAGCACTGAGACAAGGGTTGCCAGGTGTGTGTGTGTGTGTGTGTGTGAGACACATAAAACCAGGCCAATCCTAAAACATATTCCACAGATATCCTATTACGTGTATCCTTTCATTGAAGGGACACTGTATAATGTATTAGCAGCATTAAAGGGACAGTTCACCCAATAATGGAAAGGGTATTAAAACCATATTGGACCTCATTGGCCTTCATTGTATGTAAAACAAAAACAAAAAATAAATGCATACAGGTTTTGAACAACATGGTATGGTCAGTTTAACTAACAAATAGCAATATTTCATATTTTGTATAATATTTTAAGAATTTTTACTAAGGCTGTATAGACTTTTACATTTTATTATTGCATCGTATCATTTTATTAAGAGGTACCTGTCTGTTTCTATAAAATACAATATCCATCTTGCATGTACATTAACTGACAGTCACCACTGATAAGCTACCACTAAATTTTGTAGAAACTTAATTTGCTGTAAAGTTGCTTTGTAACAATTTGTATCGTGAAAAGCGCTATACAAATAAACTTGAATTGAATTGAATTGTTTTGACCAACCTGATGTCATGAGAAAACGTATGTAATTTGTACAAAAAGGTAATTTTTTTTTTAAGAAAGTCAGCATGGTCCACCCCTAGACCAAACCAGCAGTGGGGCTTAAGCACATTGTGCAAAAAATTAAAAATCATACAATTAGCCACAAATTCTGCAAAATGTAAAACATGGTAATTATGAATTGACATGAGATTGTGTTGGTTTTGGCTTCAAAATTGGCTGTTAGTTGGTCAAAATACTTACATTTAAATGTGATTTGTGTAATATGTTAAACCCTCAGACCTCAGACCAAAAACAAAAAAAAGTTGATTTCATATAAATTTGTACGAAAATATGTTATTGTTTTTTTTTTTTAAGTGAGCATGAAGATCCACCCTGAAAATCTAACCATCAGTGTGGCACAAGAAGATTTTATTTTAAGAAGAATCATATGAATTAGCCACCAATTCTGCAAAATGTGAAGTAGTTAATAATTGCAATGAGATTGTGTTAGTTTAGACTTGAAAATTGACTGTTGGTTGGTGAAAATACTTCCATTCGAAAAAATGTCAAATGTGTGTAAAATGTCAAATCCTCACACTTCAGAAAAACTGGGTTGATTTCTTATGAATTCATACAATGTGAATGGCATGAAAACGAAAAAAAAAAATTTTAAGCAAGCATGAAGGTCCAACCCTAAACCTTACCATCAGTGGGTGTAAGCAGATCATACGAAAACATACAAATCACATAACGTCACTTCCTGTTTGTTGCTGCCGTGTGTTTTGAGTTTGATCTCCGTCAAGTTAATTCTTTGTCGTCTAATTTTTTATCTTAAAATCAATTTTATACACCATCATTTTCATTTCTATAACGTGTGAATATATCCCCTATCGTATTCTACAACAAAAACAATCAGAGCGCCTTGTTATCACTAGTTTTATTTTTGATTTCCCGAGTCCGCTATTAGCAAATAGCCCGCTAGCATAGCCAGCGTGGTTGCCGCTAACCTCGCTTACATTACAAATACTCTATTCACACACATTACCATTGTTTTACTCACTGTTACTTGCTTTAATGGCGGATGTGTGTCTACCTTTGAGTACAGGTGAGGACACGTTCAAGCTGCATTCGGTGCACCTCGAGCTGGAGGCCGTGGAGAAGCAGATCCGCGACCTGGTGGAGAGGCAGACCCAGCTGAGAGAGCGGAAAGCTGCGCCGGAAACATCCCAGGCTGACGCTCACAAGTCCGAGGTAAGTATACAGCGCGCTGCTAATTCTCCCACCACCTCTACTCCGTGTGTTTCTCTGCACAGGCCCGGTGCACCCAGGACGCGATCTTCCCAGATGTCCTTCACTCCGGCACATATGTACATTAATTGACAGTCACCACTGATAAGCTACCACTAAATATTGTAGAAACTTAATTTGCTGTAAAGTTGCTTTGCAATGATTTGTATTGTGAAAAGCGCTGTACAAATAAACTTGACTTGACTTGACTTGACATGAATTAGCCACCAATTCAGCAAAATATAGTTAGACATTGCCATGGGATTGTGCTGGTTTAGACTTGAAAATTGAAAACCCTCAGACCTCAAAAAAAGAAAAAAGAAAAATAATTTGTATGCAAGCAAACTGTACAAAAGTGTATAAAGTTAGCCACCAGTTCTGCAAAACATCCAATATAGTACTTTTGAATTGTCATAAGATTCCAGTGTAATTTATAAATTGTAAATATTTCTCAGAATACATGCATTTGAATGTAATTTGTGTAATATGTCAAACCTCAGACCAAAAAAAAAAAAGAAAACCCACAGCAACAGTAACCCAATTCCATGGGAAAACCACAGATTTGGCAACCCAATTCCGGACACAACTCGTGGGTACCTCCCCCTGCAGCCCCCACCCTGAAGAGCATTATAGTGCATTATAGTGCGGTGACACTCCGGAGGGATGACCCTGAGAATCTCATTATGCATGTACCCAAAGAAGCCTCGGGCATCTGCATACAGAAGACAGACCAAATATGCTCATAAATCAGCATCCCATATTCAAATGAATTTGGGGTGGGTGAGGGAGACCCCTGACTTGCACTTAAAAGACCTATATGTGCGAGGGCCTCATTCTCATTAAGAGACGAAGCCCATCGGACCAGTGAGCTTGTATATATCCTACTCATCACGTTGCCCAGGGACAAGCCATCACCCCTAAACATCAATATTCAAACACAGATGCGATGCAGTGCTTTTTCTGTCTTCTCCTGTGAAGGTCATGTCTTATTGTGCAGAGAGGAGAACACTTTAGACCTCTTATGTTTTCTATTCACATCGGTGTTGGAATAAGCAGCATGTGTTTTGAGTCATTCTGGAATATGATCATAATCATTTTACAGGGTGCACAATTGCGATTACTGCACATTTCTAATCAAGTCAAGGCAAATGCTGTTGCCACACACGCATTCCTATCGCTAAACCCGAAAGCAAGCAATTATCAGAGCTCGTTTAAAGATGTATACACACAAAAGGATCACGTTCAGATGCGGTTTTTATTCACGAGAGTGTAAAGTAAGACAGATTCAGCTGTCAGCTAACTGCAGATAAAAGTGGGCATGTTTACAGTTTACAGACAGACGGACTATACTTGAATGAGAATTTCCAGAAGAAAATAAATCTCTTTAATAACACCTTCCCCTTGTCTCTGTTCCATTTTTCTATGTGGGGGGAGGGCTTCATTTTTTTTGTTATATGCAAATAACTACCTATCAATCAATTTGCCGGTCCCACATCTATACCATCGGTTGGGCAGAGGCTGTGAAATGTAAGATTCTACACCAACAAAGCAATATCCTTACCAGTTAATCTAAAACCTTCTTATATTACCTGGTTTGTTTAACTATTTTTCAGAAGCGAAGGCACAATACCCTCTTGTTTGACACGGCCTGTCTTGATCCTTTGGAAAACAGGAGGCAATGGAATGCATCTGTTTTATTGCCAGCCTTGCACCGGCTGACAGTGTCATTATTTCTTTCTGAACACATCATGATGCAAATGTGCTGGCTAATAATGTAGGTTGTAGGGGAAGATCGCTTTATCTAGATGCGAGAGAATGAACGGAGGAGCAGCTGTAACAGCAGGCCGTGTGAATAGTAGGGAACTGGTTTTCCTTGCGAAATTTACTCTTCATGGTTTGCTGTTACAGAGTGTGGTGTTAAATACAGTGATGATGAATAAAGGGTAGAATTAATTCAAATCTCAAAGATTTCGTTTGTTTGGAGTCTCAGACAGGGAGAATAAGCATTTACAAATGTTCCAAACCCAAAATCTAACCCTTTTCACAGAATGCATACCATCAATCAATGATCAAAAACAGTTCAGTATAATAGTGCCCCTATTATGCCATTTTTACGGTTCCTAATATTGTTTTGGGAGTCTCCTACAATAGGATTACATGCATGCAAGTTCAAAAAAACACTTTCGTTTTCTCAAAATATGCATTTAATATCACCTCATTTTCCAGCGATTCTCAAACGATTTGTTGGAAGCAGTTCAAAGATTCAGTTTCTCTAAACCCCTCCTTTCCATGAGCCTGCTCTGCTCTGATTGGTCAGATGGCCTAGTCTGTTGTGATTGGTCTACGGCGTACAGCGCGTTTCGGAAACGATACGCCTTTTTCAATAGCTCTGTATTTTGAATGCTCTATAGAAAATATAAACATCTATTATTTATCATACTTACAGGTTGTGATTCAGTGGAGCAGCTGGTCCAAATAAACAGAGATTAGAGAAGCAGTCGTCAGTAGAATGACGTGTTTGTGGGCGGGGTCAGGCTGTTCACGGACGGCCAACAGAGAACATAGGCACGCATTATGCAAATGTGTTACCCTGTGACATGTAGCCTTCACGGAAGTGGGATTCGAATTACTAACGACTCGTTTCAGCTGTTCAGAGTCGATTCTTTATTTTGGGAGACAATAACTTTATTTATCGTGCACTTTCAGCTTTACAACTTTGCAGATCGTTTACATTCACATACAGCTACATTACACACTGCATGAAAGGCAATATTGGAAATTGCATAATAGGGGCACTTTAATATATTTATTGTCGATTCATTGCATTTGATTTTACTGGGGCATCTGTGTAAGATGCACCATAAACTTTAGTTAGTTAATCCAACATTATATTATATATTATTATTTACTCCACACCTATTTTCTGTTATTTTTTGTGGAAAATTCTGGAAAGTCATTACAAAGCTCTTTTCCATAGTGATTATTGTGCATGATAGTCCAAATCACAGCATTTTGAATGAAACAGACCAACATTTAATATCTATAATAATAATAATAATAATAATGATATAATATAATAATTATATTATATTTTCTGAAGTTAAAAATGGACACTGGAAAGGAGCAGCATGAAGCTTTTCAGAATTTCAGATTTTTGTGTTTCAAAGGGGGGAAAAAACAACAACACTGCAGTTTGGGAAGGTTGAGTGCTAAAATACTGACAGAATTTTTATATACACTGTAAAAAAAAATCCGTAAAATTTACGATAAAAAAACGGCAGCTGTGGTTGCCGGAATTTTACTGTAAAAAATACTGGGTTAAAATGCGTTTTAAACATACAGTTAAGTGGTTTTCATTACCCATTTTACTCTTAGTAATTTAATACATTTCATAATTTAAAAGTTTAGTGCAGAAGTATCGAATCGGTATCGATATCGACGATACTGCCTTGAAAAATATCGGTATCGTATCGAAAGCACAGTGTCATTCACACAAACACTAAACACCATCATGGTAACACACATGAAACTGAAATCATGCAATAAACATTCATTTAACAACATTAGGTGTAACACACAACCCTGATATACAAAACTGATAAGAAAAAACTAAGAAGAAACAGTTATTTCAACACAAAAACAACAAATTTGAAATTTGACGCAGGGATTTCTGGGAATGTCAATTATACAGTCTTTTTCACTTCCAAAAACGGTATACTACCGTAAAATTAATGTCCAATACATGTAATGTCCAATACAGTTTTTCACCATATATAGTAGGGGAATTTACCGTTAACTATTTAACAGGTTTTTACTTTAGCATTTATACAGTCTTTTACCGTTAAATTCACGGTAATTTTTTACAGTGTATGGGTGAACGATTACTTTAAAAACAGAGGAATATGTGACAGGGAGAGGCACCTCTTCAAAACCGATTTCTCAAATAATATTCTCCGCAAAAGTTTCAAGTTTAAACACAAAATACAGATTTCACAGGAGGTTCCCAATTATATCTTGGTAAACACAATCATGGCTGCAAAAATATATGTAGAGCCCTGAAGTTTACTCAAAACCTTGAACCACGTTTTTTGGAGAGAACTAAATGAAAATGAGTCAGAGTAAACAAAACATGATTAAATTTCCCTCTGGTGTAAAAAGTCAATTGTGAGGAAATTGTTCCTCAACCCTAAATAAAAAATAGGCTAAAGAAAACTTTAGTCTCTTGGGTTAATAACAGTAACAGAGAGCAACTCAAACAAAACATCAGTCCAGAGTTCATTTGAATATGGCAATCCTCTCTATTAAAACACAGCATGATCTATAAATCTTTTCTTTTATTTGAATTTTAAAGGGGGTGTTTGTGGATGCAAGCAGCTTTGCATGTTTGACCTATTTAAGACATTCCTTTATGTCAGGACAAATCAACAGATCAAATGAGAGCCAACGGTGAGCAGCCTAGCACAATCTGGGAATGTAATATCTGCCGTGTCTCAAATCCGAGGAAGAGTGTAATTATTTTTGCACCAAAGAGCCGAGATGGGGAACATCATATAAATCAGCCTGACAACTGACGCACCCGGTTTATTTAGGGTGGATTTTTGGAACACAGAGCTAACAATTCAAACCAATGTGCAGTTAATCAATGGTCCTTGGCTAAAACAATTAAACTCGTTAAGTGGTGGGGTTGTCGACGAGATCCCCTGTGTGCGCTGAAAGGTATCAGCTCTCAGATGACTGGGTTTCAGAGGTTTGGATGTTTAACTGTGCAAACACTGCACATGAACGCATGAATCTCCCTCCCTCATGTCCTGTTTAACAGTTCATTTATCCTTCAGATGTTCATGGTTAAACTTCTGTCACTAATAGCAAAATAAGTCTACATGAGCTAGGTGTTCAGAGATGTCTTGCTTTCAGTAAAGCTAGCATTTCCTTTATCCCCTAATAACCTGAGAATTGATGGATATCTCAAAGGATTAGGTCACCCTAAATCGAAATTCTGTCATTATTACTCACCTTCATGTCATTCCAAACCCACATGCGGTTATTTTGTTGTGTTCCTCTAGCTAGCAACAAGCGCTAGCAATACCAAAGTCGCAAATCCCAGAAAACGCATGAATTGATGTTCATATTTACCACAGCTTCCAATCTAGTAGTAATTATTTGCTGTATTTTACAGTATGTAAACAATTAAGGATGAGAGGTAGTTGGAGAATTGTGTGGAGTATCTCTAGAGTAAAAGTGGAGTATCTCTAGAATGTTATATCTAATTACCTTTTTTTAACACAACAAGCACCAAACAAAACTCAACAATATAGACAATCAACAAACATAATTTTAGATAATAATAAAAAATTAAAAAAAACATTGCAAATTAAAAGTGACAACAAAACAGGCAAATAAAAACAAATTATTCATGCTGCATTGCATGCAGGGAGATTTTATTAGAACACAGTTAATCTATATATGTACAAAAGATTACTCTAATGGAGACAGATATAATCATTATGATTCTACAACACAAAGACATTTAATTATGATAGATTATGAGAAAATACTACTGCAAAAATTATCGCAACTAGTAGCCAGGAATATACTGCAATAAAAAATAGGTACCACTTATGCCGAGTTCACACTGCACGATTTTCAAACTCGTCGGATCGCCGTTGTTTTCACACTGCGTGACTATCTGGGGTAGCATTCAGTTGCTGCTGTGTTCACACTGCACGATGGATCGGCGACAGGGGGTTTCACATTGTCTTTGATAATTCACACTGCGTGATTGTCACTCGCGTGAACGAGCGTTAAACCGATTTTCCTCAGATTTCGGGCATTTGTCGGCGATTTCGCAAAACCTGTCGGCGAGTGAAAAATCGGGCAAAAATCGTGCAGTGTGAACTCGGCATTAAGGGGCAGTTTTCACTATTAGTTGCTTATTAGCATGCATATTACTAGTATAATGGCTGTTTATTAGGCTAGTGCTTATGAAGCACATAGTAATGCCTTATTCTGCATAACCATATTTTAGATCCCTTAATCCTACCCCATACTTAAACTTAACAATTACCTTAATAAGCAGCAAATTGGGGGTTTATTGAAGCAAATGTCATAGTTAATAGTTAGTCAATAGTGAGAATTGATCTCCAAACTAAAGTGTGGCAGAAAAATTCACACTCAATTATTTTTCTGTTTTTTTATATATTGTGGTACAGCAAAGACAACATGTGGAAGGCGGCAATTAACTGTATGATGGTTTTATCGGTATGCGATGATTTTGTGATAACTCCATGAATAGAATCTACTTGTGCTGGATAAGATAGTATCGTCAGTGATCTGCTATTAAACTGTGGCTTCAGTACCCTCAAGGTTTTGGTACTCATAAACAAATGATTTATCTGAAGTTTCCGCATCAAAAATCTACTACTTAATTATTCGGCGGGGCGGGAAGATTCATCTTAAGCTGAGTTATGGAGTGGCTCCTTTATGAGTGAAGTTGATGGAATATCAAGCGAAGAGTCTCACCATAAATCCTCAATAACGCAAACGTTTGAAGAATCTCTCAAAATAAAAATGCAAATGTGATTAAGAAACGGTTACCTTGCGCTGATACGGCAGCTCATTTTCAAACCCCCGCTGCCTCGCACGCCCCTGGCACTGAGGAGCAGCGGCGTAAATATAGCATCATCTGCACGATAACATCTGCTTTTACTATGCGCAGAACAGAGGGCTTGCGGAAAATAAAAGTGTCCCGCATTTTTAATCTTAGACGAGTGCTTCGTCTAATGAGGGGGCATAAACTTTTAGAGGGGTTGCGATAGAGTGCAGCCTTGGAGATGCAAATGGAGGGCGTTTGAAAATGGCATCTGTACAATGTGGCGGCTTGTTAGCGAGCGAGAGCCAAACACTGAGGACAATCAAGACACCTCGTCACTTCCTGTGATTTATGTATGCATGCCGTGCTGATTCCATTACGGGACACTGTGGCTGTGTTCCAAACCTAGTAAGCAGCCTTGCTGTCTACTACCTACATAGGCAACTACCTTCTAAAATAGCATGCTAATTGGAATAAAACCTCACAAGTGATTGATCTGGAGCATTCGTGCGTCGCACAGTTAGTGCTCCACATGTGATGGAGACTTACAAATCGATTTCAATAGCGTGTGGCGTTAGTTTGTAATGCAGTGCTACTCTATTAAGCATGCACAAATATTGGGTAAAACAGTCCATTTTTAGATATGTTATCCATATTTTTTATTAGTGCACAATATAGCAAATGTGTGATATTTATGTGGGTAGCACTGTCGCCTCACAGCAAGAAGGTCCAGGTTTGGGTCCCTGAAACAAGTCCTTTCTGTGTGGAATTTGCCTGTTTTTTGCGTGGTCCATGTTCTCCACAATCCTGAGAGATGGAGAATGGGTGATACCAAATGGTGTCTGTGTGTGTTGACCCTTTGATGGACTGGCCATCAAGTCCTTCCTTTGTCCCACGATGCTCCAGAATCCCTGGGACACTACATAGGACTCCATAGCATGGATGGAATATCGCAGCTGAATGAATTATGTTAACAAGACTCTTGCATTGTCCGCCATGTTGGAAAATGTTTTTATGTCTTTAGGAAGAATACATGCAATGCTGGCTCAGAATTTGCTTAGTATTTTAGAAGACTGTCTAGCTTTTGTAACAACCTTTGTGTCAGTGCTCATGATGCCTTAAATATATTGTCTTGGGCTCTGTCCCAAATGCATCAGCTCACCTCTCGCAGTCTTGCTTCAAGTCTACACAAGTCTACCATTGAATAATAGAGTCTGTTGCAAAGTCCACATCAACGCAAGCTTGGCAAAAGGTCACATGGAGTTTGCATAACAGCCTAAAATTCCAAATAAGACACCCTACGGTCTTGTGGACTGCATGGACTTGCACAAGCAAAGACCACAAGACCACAAGTCCATATAAAATGCCTTTAGGACATGTACAAAGAATCTTTTTGGCTTCTTTGAACACTTGGCCACCCTGATGCAACCAGCTCTAATAATTACTCAAAGACATCTTGAATCTAACGGGCAACCAGATGAAAAAGAGAAGTTTCCGTACAAGCCTTAACACATTTCATCCTCGGGGGATATGCTCCAATCCGGCCAGGTTTAAACACGCATTATTACGTCTGTACATAACAGCGTGACCAGCCAACAAGGCTCGTATCATTCTCTAATTCCCATGCACACAGACTTACTGACATGTTTGGTTTGTTAATCACGTTATTGTGAAGATGAGGGACAGGTGGTTTAGGCGGGGAAAATGTAGTACCTCTCCTGCCTCTCTTCTCCAGCCTCCAGTGATTGAGGTCAGACAGCCGTTTCCTTTCTGGCCAGTTAATGTGATTGCATCTGAGCAATCCTCCTAAACCACATCCTGCTCTGATCTGCATAGTAATTGGCTGTGCTGTCCTTGGACGTGACCTTGGTGAGGTGCTCTGTCACTTAGTGACAAGTTTGTTTTCCTGTAAAGACTCCTACAAACTCTCAGCCCGTTATGTTTTGTTCCTTCCGTCAGTTTGACCTAGTTGTAGTCGAATGCAGCGCCTTTATTCCTCTTTCTCCTTCTTATGCCTTGTTGGGTCCCCAGTGCTTACTTCTATTGTTTATCGGAATATAGATGACTGCCAAACAAACAAACAAATGACTCTGTACCAAGGTAAGTGATGAGGAATACATTAAATCAATATCCAAAAGATTTCCGGCAACGAAGCCAATACAACTAATTTTGCGTCTTTGGTCTATCCTCCTTTTGTGGTTTTAGTTTTAATTGTGTACAAACAACATCCAATTTTATTGTAAACATTATGCACGATGCCAGTGGAGAATGTGTTTATTAGGTCCCCGAGAAAGTTGCAGCTGCCAGGGGACGCACACGCCCCACACGCCCAGCGGATTTAGCTGGAATGTTCTCAACCGTATTCAAAATGGAGGAGCGCTTTGTTATGGGAGCAAACTGCATCCCCTGGGCTGTCTCTCAGCGTAAGCCAAAGGCTGTGATGACTTTTCTCACACCAAAGCAGCACCCCCCTCTCTCCTGTTCTTTATCTCTCTCTCTTCCTCCGTCTATCGCTCACACTCAGAGCAATGGTGGCATAATTGTGCCACAGGGCTTTAGGCGCTGACATATTTGTCACCTGGAGATGTGCCACTGCATTCTCAATTGTGAAGATGAGGGACAGGTGGTTTAGGCGGGGAAAATGTAGTACCTCTCCTGCCTCTCTTCTCCAGCCTCCAGTGATTGAGGTCAGACAGCCGTTTCCTTTCTGGCCAGTTAATGTGATTGCATCTGAGCAATCCTCCTAAACCACATCCTGCTCTGATCTGCATAGTAATTGGCTGTGCTGTCCTTGGACGTGACCTTGGTGAGGTGCTCTGTCACTTTCCCCTACACCGCCAATCATGCAGAGACGCATAGCGCTCTCTCCATTTCGCGTCTTCTCAGTTTTGCTCGCTTCTGTTTGTTCTCACTTCCCCATCCCAGAATGCACCTCTGTTTCCAGACCATCAGGCCCTGGCCACAAAAACAAATTCATCAAATCTTCAACTGGAATCGGAGACCAGTAACATTGTCACAACTCAGCTATTTCTTTTTAAATGAGTAGAGTGATACTATCCATGCACAATATCATTACTGAATGAATTATATTTACATTTGCATATATTTAGTATGAATGCAACTAAGTACAAATGCGTCAAAACCAAGCATGATCCTACTGGACACGTGATATAGCAGGTAATGCATGTACTCAGATGTTGTGCAGTGGTGCTAATGTTTGGTTAACCTGAGTTAATTTGACTAAATTCTGGCCTATGAAAAAGCCAACCCAGGCTCACTGGAAATACGTACTTGAGGCGACATTTCTGCAACACCAATATTATGTACCTTACTGCAATTTTTTTTGCAGCAGTTTCAAATAGAAATATCCATTGCGTGGCGCTAAAATGTGCATTCAATATGTGATCGCATTTTTATTACATTGGTAGAGGCACGTATTATGGTGTTTTTATTACATTGGTTCAGGCACGTATTGAATTTCCGGGGAGTATTGCTAAAAAGGTTAATGTACTCATTTTGGACCATCGTTTTGGAAAATAACATACCCCCTATACCAAACCCAACCTTAAACCTACTCGTACTGTTAACAAATGCAAAAATCCATTCGCTGATGCAATTGTACTATTTTCCTTACACTTACTTCCAAGGGTTTGAACTGATTTGTCGAACTGCAGTTTAACAGGATTCATACTGGAGTTGTTCAACGCCATTATTGTGTGAGCTACCAAGCAAACCATTAAAAGTATCAGTTTTCAAATCCTGCAACATGTTCAAATTGTTTTGAAGTCATAACATAATATTGTGTGAAAATTAGGCTGTCTTAGTCGAAACTGTAAATCATACGTTGTCAAAGTTGTCAGAGTTTTACTGCCTCTAGTGTTCATTTCAACAGGAAACTGGATTCATATGTATAGGTACATTTTTTGAGTTTTTCAGAAATGTAGAGGTACGTATTTCCAATGAGCATTGGTAGAAAAAAGCCAAAAGCACTAATACAACTTCATACAATTCAACTTAAAACATGCAACTGACAGTTGGAGGCATGGTGCAGTGGTAGTGGTTCTAGTCTGGCACGGAACAGTCCTCAGTTCAATCCCAACCTCTCTCTTCTGCTACCCTACTGTCTCTCTACACTTTCCTATGCATTTAAGACATAAAAACATCCATAAACAAACAAAACGCAGGCCCAACTCTGCGCAAAGATCATTTGTGTTGTACAGTCTACAGCAGAAGCTGGTCAGTTTTCCCACAGCAAAATTCCTCCAAGTAACTTTTCTCATGTTCTCCTAGTAATAGATGTTTTTATGATGGATCTTTAGGAGATACAGCAGTCGTATTTATGTTTTATGAATGCGAGCCTCTAGAATGTCTTCCAATACAGACACCACCTCCCCTCTCTCCCCAAGTCGCACATTTGAAACAAAGACCCCCAGATTCATACGTCCCCAGATGTCACTGACGAGGTACGCGGCGGCTTTTTTTGCTGATTTGATGTGCATTTCAAACGGAGAACTTCACAATGCCAATGCTGATTTGCAATGGAGATTCAGCTTTTTTTTCATTATTCTCTCCTTTGGAAGCAAAACAGACTGTCAAGTGAGTGACAAGTTTGTTTTCCTGTAAAGACTCCTACAAACTCTCAGCCCGTTATGTTTTGTTCCTTCCGTCAGTTTGACCTAGTTGTAGTCGAATGCAGCGCCTTTATTCCTCTTTCTCCTTCTTATGCCTTTTTGGGTCCCCAGTGCTTACTTCTATTGTTTACTGGAATATAGATGACTGCCAAACAAACAAACAAACAAATGACTCTGTACCAAGGAAAGTGATGAGGAATACATTAAATCAATATCCAAAAGATTTCGGGCAACTAAGCCAACGACAACAAATTTTTTGTCTTTGGTCTATCCTCCTTTTGTAGTTTTAGTTTTAATTGTGTACAAACAACATCCAATTTTATTGTAAACATTATGCATGATGCCAGTGGAGAATGTGTTTATTAGGTCCCCGAGAAAGTTGCAGCTGCCAGGGGAGCACACGCCCCGCACGCCCAGCGGATTTAGCTGGAATGTTCTCAACCGTATTCAAAATGGAAGAACGCTTTGTTATGGGAGCAAACTGCATCCCCTGGGCTGTCTCTCAGCATAAGCCAAAGGCTGTGATGACTTTTCTCACACCAAAGCAGCAGCCTCGCCCCCCCTCCTCCCTCCTGTTCTTTATCTCTCTCTCTTCCTCTGTCTCTTCCTCCGTCTATCGCTCACACTCAGAGCAATGGTGGCATAATTGTGCCACAGGGCTTTAGGCGCTGACATATTTGTCACCTGGAGATGTGCCACTGCATTCTCAAAACAAGGCCCTCCTTCCTGTTTGGGTTCTCAAAGATAGAGTCTTCTTCTTGACTCTCTCTCTCGCTCGCTTTGCCTTTCTCTTTTGTCAGAGCTCTGAGGAAAGTTTTCCTCCAACTACTTCCTCACAAGCACGAGAAGTGTCAGAAGAAGACCTGTTCCTCAGAGGCTCAGCGGGGTGTTAGTTACATTTAAAGTGTCTACATCTGTTATTGCGTCACCGGCTTGAAAATTTTGTTTTTATATGTACATTGATTGAACAGATTCCGATGGCTTCCAAAATACCACACGTTTAATGAAGATGAACGGAATTCCCATAAAACAGATTGAATTATTTGATTTTAAATATAAATGTAATTGAAGATATATATGTGTGTATATATATATATATATTTATATATATATATATATTTCTGTCATGACAACTCTCGGAGGGATTGGCATGGTAATGTACATGACCATGTTAATGTATTTGGTCTTGGTGGAATAGAACAGCTACGCTGCTGCTGCTGCTGCTGCTGCAGAGCAAGTACCGAGACTTGCTTGCTACAATACATCCACAACATGCTGCTGTGAGCATGTAAGAAATACTGATGCTGCACATATAACATGAATAACCCCCATAGCATTCATGATCACCCCATAGCAGATGTATACAGGTGGAGCTGGGGAAGGTGGAGTGTTTCTGAAGCAAGCTGCAACTGCTACAGCAAGCACTAATCATATATTTGAATGTTGAGCAGCGAGCTCATTGGCTACCGATACAGGAGAGAACCAATCAGCTCCATGTGATAATGATGTCATTAGGTCAGATTGAGTTAGACCTATCGGACTGCGCCATCTAGAGTTTCATGCCAGAAATCTGTATATATACTGGATTTTTTTTTAAATTACAAATTATATTATCTGCATAAAAATTCAAGTGAAAAGTTAAAGTTGAAAAAATAATAAGAGTTTCTTATTATTTGTTATATTCCTCTTTTGCTTTAATGTTAGCAGGGCTCAATCTGACATGAACTCCACAAGTTCAAAACCTTGTTCAGCATGATTTGAGTTCCAAAAATCATCTTGTGTTCAGTGGAAGCAAGTAAATATGAACATGAGCAACTAAAATGTCACACATTTTCTGCACAAGAAAGTGCAGAATCTCATATAGTTCTTTAATTATGAATCTATTTATTTATTTATTTACTTTTAGTTAGTTAGTTAGTTAGTTAGTTAGCTACAAAACAACATTCCAAAAAATCTTTAAATTTTATTTGTAGGTTTAATTTACATTTTGAATCCCAGATTTTCTCATTTAGTCTCAGACTTTTGGACCCCATGTATGTTGCAGCCATATCTACAGTAATTTGTCGTGGTTATTTGTAGTTTACCGCAGACGGTTTTGGTCCAAACGGATCAGTACATAAAGTGGGTGGCATTTCAAATTGACAAACTGGAAACTCTTCAGGAGTCAACCCACAGAGCAGCCCACAAAATCCCATTTGTTCAGTGTTGGATAGGAAATAGCATTGGCCAGGTTTGTCTTATTTTAATTACTTTCTAATTTGTCCCTCATTTTGTTTACTTATTCCTCCTTTACAGTTTTCTTTAATTTTGATATGTTTACACAACAAGGAAGTTTTCATATTTTTGGTTTTGAATTAATTTATTTTTTGATCTACATTTCTAACACTATGCTTTGTGGGGGACTATTTCAAGAGCCCAGATTTATACGGATTATAGAGCAGTTCTTTAAAACCAATATATCACACTTGTAATCTTGCTGTTGTACTGAATATTAGCTGTGTCTTTATCACTTATTTCAAGGACAACCACAATCATGCACCTCACATTAATCAAATACACCACTTTTGGCATAAAGTATGGAGCTAGCCATCAAACGATTCACTATTATTTGCTAGCAGTTGATTTCTGGATGCACAGGAACACCTGGAGGTTCAGGTTCATCTATTTGGAGACCCGAGTTGAATCAATTCTTCCAAACTTGATGATCTTCAGTGGCCTGTTGGATTTCTGTCACTGAATAATGGCAAAACTTTAACTGACCGCTCTTTATTTGCCATCTACAATAGCGGCAATGCAATTGCCTTTCGGTAAGATATGTAACTCAATGGAGAAGGTTTAAGCTGTTCTATTTGGTGACCTAATTGTATCCAGTTTTATTCTCCTATTTGTGCCGTGCGCTATCACTTCAGATGGCTTCATTTCTTCATTCAAATTATTAATCAGGCAAGCATTTGGGTTTATTTCTCTCCAGCTCTTTTGGTTTTTGATACCTTTGGTGGGATTCCAGCAGAAGAAGAAAAGTGGTTCTTTTTTTTTCTCCTGCGGTACGTTATTGTTGAAACACCTTAAGTCCCAGGTGTGAGGGGGTGCGAGCAGGACTGACAGACACGCCTGGCCTATTTAAATGCTTCAAAGGAGGCAAGCAAGGAGCATCTGTGCGCTATAACCCTCAGGATCATCATACATGCGATTCCTTTTCTCTTTCTCTCTTTATGAAAGTTTTAGTTGTTACTGAACTGAGTAAAATATGGCAAGTCCTTTGGAGACACCCTAGAAACTTTTTGTTAAGCAATTAGCTTAATGACTATTGGCATGCAGGTGTTTAGGAAAAACATGAGGGAAAGCAGAGATTATTTCATTTTGCTTATTTATTCAGAACATCTTAACATCTGATTTTACCTCAAACATCACTGACATATTAGAAGTCAGTCTATTCAAAAACTTAATCGGACAAAATTAAGTTCATAAAGACTGATGTTACATTCTTAACACCCATGCTGTATAACTGTATACAATAAATGTAACAGTAAATTAAAAAGTTGTGTAATTTGAATATTCATATATATATATACATATATATATATGAAGAGTTAATTTGCAAAAACAGATAACTCATTATAAAAAACATTAAAACACAATAAAAAACATGATTTATGAAAATTAATCAAAACTGAGTTATCTGTTTTTGCAAATATACTCTTCATATATATATATATATATATATATATGCACAACATGTTAAGATTATGAAGGATGAACCTTAACAGTAACATCAGACTATAAATAAACACACAGCAAGCCGGGCGTGTTATAATGAATCATACATATTTTACTTTAAAACTCATATAAACACTTTTTAATAGATAGGATCAGTGAAATACAATAGTACAACACTTAAAAATGTAAAATAAGACAGCTTTTCCATTCATATAATCACATTTTGTAATACTGATACCAAACTCATATCTTTTGAAAGAGAACATTTTACAATTATATATTGCATATTATTTATTAGAAAAAAATATTTATGTAATAAGGAAGGCATTTTTTTTTTAACAACCATGTTAATCATTAAAAACTCAAATTATTAACAATTTTGGGAGGAGCTAGTGGACTGAGCTTACAAATTATAATATTAAAGTTACCGTTTTATTGAGCATTACATTTTTCTGCCTTGATAAAAACTGTATTAATTTTTTAACATCATGCTTGCATGCTTTAAAACCAAACAAGCTTTATGGCAACAATTTATACTGCTTTTATTCTATCATAAATTTTAAAAATTGCTTGAAACAGATCGTAGGATGAAGCTAAAATAATACTAATCATAGAACAGGTACACAGAAAATGTCACACACATAAAACCTTCACATGCAATAAGTAAAGTGAGTGGCAGAGGAGGGAGAGTAATGTGACGTACTCCGCAGCGTGTTTGGTTATTAGTATGCAGCCTATTTATTGGCGCACTGGCTCGGGGTTGGGCTTGGCACTGCGACCCCGCAGGGGGTTCTGGGAGAGCGAAGCCCACAGCGAGGCGGGTGACAACAGCTGTTGTGTGGCAGGGGACGCGTGTAGCACTGCTCATCAAATCCTGTCACTCACATTTTCCCCTAATTAACGAGCATCTGCGTTCCTGCTTCATTTACACGCTTTTCTACGACCCCTGACCCCGGCAGAGGCAACGGCCGCAAACAGCACTCTGCGTCGAGAGAGCTAAAAACAACTTTAAATCAAACTCCTTATCAAGGGCCACAAAACCACAGGCTGCAATGGGAATTTGTTTTTCATGAAAGTATTGCATAAGTGTGACAGAGAATGCTTAGATGTATCTGTCTTCATTTGTGCGCCTTTTATTATGAGGGTTGTCTTGAAAAAGGTGAATTCTGGAAATGGACTGTGTTTCGAGGTGATGCCTAAATCATAGATATCTTTCAAATGAATTCATTTAAAATTGAATTCAGTTCACAGCCTCGGACATTTCCACACAAATTGCAGAAGGTCATCCAATTCTTCTGTATTTGTATTAATCATTTGCTCATGCTCTTGGAAATTTCTTCTGCAAACGAAATGAATATGCAAGACCTCTGATTAATTAGGACTGACAATAACTAAGACATAAATGTCATGTTTAAAAAAAAAGCAAAGGTGGCGTTTGAGTTTTATTTTATTTGAAGTAAAAAAAAAAATTGACTCGAAAGCATTGTTCTTTTTTTTCCATTCGTCAAAATTGTTTCACAGCCAAAAAGTGACTTGATTGAAGCTAGGATTCATTAAAACTTAATTAATATGCATCATTATGTAAATGAGGGTGCCGTTAATGAGTTTTTAAAAGAAGCATTCCTTAATTAGTTCACTTTAAATGGCATCATCATTTATGCTTCATTTACACGCTTCTCCACGACCCCTGACCCCGGCAGAGGCAACGGCCGCATACAGCACTCTGCGTCGAGAGAGCTAAAAACAACTTTACATCAAACTCCTTATCAAGGGCCACAAAAGCACAGGCTCCAATGGGAATTTGCTTTTCATGAAAGTGATGCATAGGTGTGACAGATAACGCTTAGATGTACCTGTCTTCATTTGTGTGCCCTTTTATTACGAGAGTTTTCTTGAAAAAGGTGAATTCTGGAAATGGACCGTGTTTCGAAGTGATGCCTAAATCATTGATATCTTTAAATTAATTCAAATTCGTTAAAAAAAAAAAAACAGCCTAACACATTTACACAAATGACAGAATTCCTCTGTATTTGTATTAATCATTTGCACACGTTCTTGGAAATTTCTACTGTGAACGAAATTAATATGCAAGACCTCTGATGTATTAGGACTGACAATAACTAAGACATAAATGTCAAGTTTTAAAAAAGCAAAGGTGGCGTTTGAGTTTTTTATTTGAAGTAAAAAAAAAGTCTCGGAAGCATTGAAGCATTGTTCTTTTTTTTCCATTCGTCAAAATTGTTTCACAGCCAAAAAGTGACTTGATTGAAGCTAGGATTCATTAAAACTTAATTAATATGCATCATTATGTAAATGAGGGTGCCGTTAATGAGTTTTTAAAAGAAGCATTCCTTAATTAGTTCACTTTAAATGGCATCATCATTTATCTTACTCTTCTTTGAAGCAAAATGATGAGCCAGACCAGACAGTATCAAAATGCTAATCTATATTTTATCATTTGGATATCTCTGATTTTATTTATTTATTTATTTATTGCACAATTGGAGGATGCATATTTTCAAGCCTGTACTTGAAACACACCTAATGATAATTTTATTATTTTTTAGAATTAATAATAACAGCAGTACCCTGTTACAAACTACAAAATAAATCACAAGATAGATAGATTGACAGACGGATGGACGGACGGACGGACGGACAGACAGACAGACGGACGGATGGACGGATAGATGGATAGATAGATATTTTGTAGTTGCATGTGTTTCTGGTGAGGAGCAGCTAAAGCTCATTAGAGAGACGCTGCCGCTAATGAACATCAAGAAAAACAATTAAAAACACATGTACATCTACTTGCATCCTCCATGATGGCTGTGAAAAGTCATCAACAGCTTCCTTTTAAGAGAAAGTGAAATAAAATAAGAGAAAGATTTTCACTTATGATGTGCCAGTGGCCCTACTGAGAGAGTTGGTGATTTCCCCCATCATATCACACCTTAAATTAATTCAAATTCGTTAAAAAAAAAAAAACAGCCTAACACATTTACACAAATGACAGAATTCCTCTGTATTTGTATTAATCATTTGCACACGTTCTTGGAAATTTCTACTGTGAACGAAATTAATATGCAAGACCTCTGATGTATTAGGACTGACAATAACTAAGACATAAATGTCAAGTTTTAAAAAAGCAAAGGCGTTTGAGTTTTTTATTTGAAGTAAAAAAAAAGTCTCGGAAGCATTGTTCTTTTTTTTTTTCATTCGTCAAAATTGTTTCACAGCCAAAAAGTGACTTGATTGAAGCTAGGATTCATTAAAACTTAATTAATATGCATCATTATGTAAATGAGGGTGCTGTTAATGAGTTTTTAAAAGAAGCATTCCTTAATTAGTTCACTTTTAATGGCATCATCATTTATCTTCCTCTTCTTTGAAGCAAAATGATGAGCCAGACCAGACAGTATCAAAATGCTAATCTATGTTTTATCATTTGGATATCTCTGATTTATTTATTTTTTGCTCAATTGGAGGATGCACATTTTCAAGCCTGTACATGAAACATACCTAATGATAATTTTATTATTTTTCAGAACTAATAATAATAGCAGATGGATGGATGGATGGATGGATGGATGGATAGATAGATAGATAGATAGATAGATAGATAGATAGATAGATAGATAGATAGATAGATAGATAGATAGATAGATAGATAGATAGATAGATAGATAGATAGATAGATAGATAGATAGATAGATAGATAGATAGATAGATAGATAGATAGATAGATAGATAGATAGATAGATAGATAGATAGATAGATAGATAGATAGATAGATAGATAGATAGATAGATAGATAGATAGATAGATAGATAGATAGATAGATAGATAGATAGATAGATAGATAGATAGATAGATAGATAGATAGATAGATAGATAGATAGATAGATAGATAGATAGATAGATAGATAGATAGATAGATAGATAGATAGATAGATAGATAGATAGATAGATAGATAGATAGATAGATAGATAGATAGATAGATAGATAGATAGATAGATAGATAGATAGATAGATAGATAGATAGATAGATAGATAGATAGATAGATAGATAGATAGATAGATAGATAGATAGATAGATAGATAGATAGATAGATAGATAGATAGATAGATAGATAGATAGATAGATAGATAGATAGATAGATAGATAGATAGATAGATAGATAGATAGATAGATAGATAGATAGATAGATAGATAGATAGATAGATAGATAGATAGATAGATAGATAGATAGATAGATAGATAGATAGATAGATAGATAGATAGATAGATAGATAGATAGATAGATAGATAGATAGATAGATAGATAGATAGATAGATAGATAGATAGATAGATAGATAGATAGATAGATAGATAGATAGATAGATAGATAGATAGATAGATAGATAGATAGATAGATAGATAGATAGATAGATAGATAGATAGATAGATAGATAGATAGATAGATAGATAGATAGATAGATAGATAGATAGATAGATAGATAGATAGATAGATAGATAGATAGATAGATAGATAGATAGATAGATAGATAGATAGATAGATAGATAGATAGATAGATAGATAGATAGATAGATAGATAGATAGATAGATAGATAGATAGATAGATAGATAGATAGATAGATAGATAGATAGATAGATAGATAGATAGATAGATAGATAGATAGATAGATAGATAGATAGATAGATAGATAGATAGATAGATAGATAGATAGATAGATAGATAGATAGATAGATAGATAGATAGATAGATAGATAGATAGATAGATAGATAGATAGATAGATAGATAGATAGATAGATAGATAGATAGATAGATAGATAGATAGATAGATAGATAGATAGATAGATAGATAGATAGATAGATAGATAGATAGATAGATAGATAGATAGATAGATAGATAGATAGATAGATAGATAGATAGATAGATAGATAGATAGATAGATAGATAGATAGATAGATAGATAGATAGATAGATAGATAGATAGATAGATAGATAGATAGATAGATAGATAGATAGATAGATAGATAGATAGATAGATAGATAGATAGATAGATAGATAGATAGATAGATAGATAGATAGATAGATAGATAGATAGATAGATAGATAGATAGATAGATAGATAGATAGATAGATAGATAGATAGATAGATAGATAGATAGATAGATAGATAGATAGATAGATAGATAGATAGATAGATAGATAGATAGATAGATAGATAGATAGATAGATAGATAGATAGATAGATAGATAGATAGATAGATAGATAGATAGATAGATAGATAGATAGATAGATAGATAGATAGATAGATAGATAGATAGATAGATAGATAGATAGATAGATAGATAGATAGATAGATAGATAGATAGATAGATAGATAGATAGATAGATAGATAGATAGATAGATAGATAGATAGATAGATAGATAGATAGATAGATAGATAGATAGATAGATAGATAGATAGATAGATAGATAGATAGATAGATAGATAGATAGATAGATAGATAGATAGATAGATAGATAGATAGATAGATAGATAGATAGATAGATAGATAGATAGATAGATAGATAGATAGATAGATAGATAGATAGATAGATAGATAGATAGATAGATAGATAGATAGATAGATAGATAGATAGATAGATAGATAGATAGATAGATAGATAGATAGATAGATAGATAGATAGATAGATAGATAGATAGATAGATAGATAGATAGATAGATAGATAGATAGATAGATAGATAGATAGATAGATAGATAGATAGATAGATAGATAGATAGATAGATAGATAGATAGATAGATAGATAGATAGATAGATAGATAGATAGATAGATAGATAGATAGATAGATAGATAGATAGATAGATAGATAGATAGATAGATAGATAGATAGATAGATAGATAGATAGATAGATAGATAGATAGATAGATAGATAGATAGATAGATAGATAGATAGATAGATAGATAGATAGATAGATAGATAGATAGATAGATAGATAGATAGATAGATAGATAGATAGATAGATAGATAGATAGATAGATAGATAGATAGATAGATAGATAGATAGATAGATAGATAGATAGATAGATAGATAGATAGATAGATAGATAGATAGATAGATAGATAGATAGATAGATAGATAGATAGATAGATAGATAGATAGATAGATAGATAGATAGATAGATAGATAGATAGATAGATAGATAGATAGATAGATAGATAGATAGATAGATAGATAGATAGATAGATAGATAGATAGATAGATAGATAGATAGATAGATAGATAGACAGACAGACAGACAGACAGATAGATAGATAGATAGATAGATGCATGGGTTTCTGCTGAGGAGCAGCTAAAGCTCATTAGAGAGACACTGCCGCTAATCAACATCAAGAAAAACAATTAAAAACACATGTACATCTACTCGCATCCTCCACGATGGCTGTGAAAAGTCATCAACAGCTTCCTTTAAAGAGAAAGTGAAACAAAATAAGAGAAAGAATTTCACTTATGATGTGCCAGTGGCCCTACTGAGAGAATTGGTGATTTCCCCATCATATCACACCATGACTACCTGCACCCGTCTTCCTGTGAGAGCCCACTGCGTCTCTGAAAAACACATGGTGAGAGCGCTTAGTGTTGATTGTTCTGATCTCTGTTCGTTCTGTTCTGCGTGCAACAGTCCCCACACATTAATCTGAAAATGTGCTGGCAGAAGTTTTTATGAGTGTATTCTCAGGAAAATAAATGCTGAACAGATTTACAGCCAGATAATGATTAGTTCTGATACATTACTGACATGTTTTTCCTATTTCTAAACCATTTTCAGTATATAAGATTATTTAAATTTGGAAAGTTTATGAATAAGTTCCAATAACCGCCATTGCAAAGAGATCTGTAATGCATGATCTCTAGGTTTTTAATATCAAACCAGATTTAAAATGTCAATACAAAAAAAATAATAATCTGTGCTTAAAATGTATTATTATTATTATTATTATTATTATTAATCTAATTCCACCACAAGCATTTTAGCTTTCATTATTTACATGTGCACGGCTGCAGAACCTATTCTCTGCAACACATATAAATTACTGTTTAACGAGAAGCCGTATTCCATAAATTATTCAAAACACCTGGGATTACAATATGAGATCAAGTGATGGTAGAAGAGCAGCTCTCTGCTGGGGGCTGCATCATATCCTCCTTTTCATCTTAAATCAGGCGAGAGCTCCGTGAGACACGCTCAGGCCAGACGAATGAACGACACGCTCACACCTTCACAGCGGCGTACTTTAGTCCCACCTGCGATTGTTTCCGTTCATTTTCATACACTAGCCAGTTTTAGGCTTCAGCCATCAGTGAACAGATATGAGCCTATTTCTTCAACTTGAGACATTTTTACTCATTGGTTTTTAAAAGCCCTTTTTTGGTTAATGAAGGTCACAGTAAAACTGTCTTGGAAACTGTTTTTTTTTTTTTTTCATATTTATCAAATGTGTTTTATGTATAAAATCTCCCTGGTCCATTTTGAATTTGAAAAATGGAAATCCAATTTTTTAAAAAAATTAAAAATATGTTAATCTAAAATGATAAAATAAACAATTACATTTTTTTTGTATACACATTTTTGCATAAATTACATTGTTTCTGTTTCTGTGGCAGTGCTTTCCAAAACAAGAATTTACCTCTAATAAAGTGTTTTCAAAAGTTAAGTAAGTTAGTGTTTATTAAGGTGACAGAGCATGTTTAATGTAAGACATGTTATGTGTGGAAAAATTGCACAGACTGTTTTTATTGTGTCATACCAAATAAATGTTGTCAAATTATGCAAAAATTGTACAAATATTATGTTAACAGCGTCTATTTAAGATATATACATTTCTTGCCGTTAAATTGGCATAGCAAGACAAACAAGTTTGTCATTTTATGCTAAAAATATTTCAAATGTCATTTCCACCACGGATTGTTATCAAACACACTACAAGACATCATTTCAGATGTAGTGGAAATGACATTTGTTACTGACAGTTGAGAATAAATGAAAATAGTGACTATTCTTATTTGGTGCATGTTTGTCCACTATTTCACAGTGATAGTGAGCAAAATAAATGAACTAGTGAGAAAATGAGAGATTATTTGCTAAACATCTGCATTACCAAAAGTGCCCATAGTTAAAGAAACACCCAAAAACTAACATTTCCAGGTTGTTTTTTATGTTAATTATATCATATTATATTATATCATTAATATGAAAAGTCAAAGGACAATATTGCAATACATGGTTTAGAAAATAATGCAAATAAACTGTATCTTTGCTGTCTTCGTTTGTGCAGGTGCACCACATTCATACAGATTTTTAGCCTTAAAGCTAAAGAAATATGTATAATAAAAACATTATTCAATCGTTTTTTTTTTTTTTGTCTAGAAATACATTTTATCCAGAATTCAAAAACAAATAAAAAAGAGGTTAAATAGATTTTAATAGATTGATTCCTCTTTTTAGAAGGAAAAAGGTGTCATTTTCTTACAGACTCCAATATCAAGTAAATAAAAAAAAAACAGAGATAAGCTACATAAAACAAGCATAGCGCATAAAAGCACAGCATGTCTTTTGTAATTATGAAACAATTAGTGCATGAGCATATAAATACAAATTTCTTCAAATAAAGTACAAAACGCTAACTTTTACGACTGTACAGAGAGTGACTTCTCACCTGATGACGGGCCATGTAGAGTTAGATTATGAAAGGGGAAGGCATAAAAACTGCTTTTTTTAAAAAGAGGAGGATATATTTACGTGTGTGATTGTATGTCTTCAGTGCTATACAAACTAAATCAAATGTTCTGCAAGATTCACTCAAATGGTGTACTCTAGCGCCCCCTATAGGCCGAAACATCTTCTCTTCATCACTGCTGCTCTCTCCAGTGCAGACAGGACAATTCTTGTAAGTTTCAGAAACTTTCCCCAGTTGTGCCATCTCTGATCTGGGACCCACACACACAGCATGACATCTACGGCCGCCTCAAAATGCTCTGCAGAAACCCTGCGTCGGGAACGAAGTAGTACACCATGAAAAGATGCCCCTCTATTCTATTATTAATGCCAATGACAAGTTCCTCACTTCCTGCAGGACAATGCACTCCCCCAATGACACGCCGGGGGACTGCATGACACTGAGAGTGAATTAGCGGCGTTGCATTAGCCATCTGCATATGGGTAGGGGCCCACTTCCATGGCCCTCCAAGGACGACACTGACAGTAATGTTAAACTGATTTCCCCTGGGACAAGCGGGAGAGCAGTTTACAGAAAGCCAATGAGAAAGTTGTGGAGACATGAGATGCTACAGCGGAGGAGCTGAGGAAGGATTGTGTTAGCAGTCATTTTAATGTTTTGTTTGTTCCAGACTAGGAGTCGTCAGAGCTTTCTTATATACTTGAGCTGCCAAATGCTTTGTTTCTTAAAGAAGTTTACATACACTGATGTCAAATTCTTCATGGGTTAGATGTTTACCTTAACTTCCTCGTCCCGTCTGAAATGGTCCAGACATTTTCTTCCCAGCAAGTGTCTAAACATTTGATAATTTAACCCTGTAAAGTCTACATCATATTTGATATGCAAAATTTCTATCAGGCTTTTGAGGAAGGTTTATTTGTACATCTCTCATACGTCATTGTATTGCATATATGTTTTGCCTTCTGCAATAAAAACTACAGAGCTTTAATCATAAAACTAAGCATTAAAATACCATCCTACTAAGAAATATTATTGTAGATATGGAGTGACAAGCGATATTTCTATGCATTTTATGTAAGTAGTAAATTTTCAGAATATTAGAATCTTATAATATCTATAAATATCAGCAACTGAACCAAAAAAAATGTTTTCCCTCCATATTCTCACTATACCATATATATAAATATACCAAACCGATCTCATGAAAGTGCGTATAAATAGCACGCCAAATAAAAACGAAAACTCGTGGTATTGATACGCAAAAGTGGACTTTGGCGTGTATATGCTACGCGATGGGTAGGTTTAGGGTTGTGGGGTAGATGCGTATCATATGTACGCGAAAACTGCGTATCATATGCACGCCAAAGTCCATTTTTGCGTATCAATACCACGAGTTTTCGTTTTTATTTGGCGTACTATTTATACGCATTTTCATGAGACTGGGCTC